>NC_053156.1:283037370-283069080 GCF_016835505.1 Polypterus senegalus
TCCTGTAGTGTCGTGGCGCCGCACACAGACCCTCCATTGCAAGGTTCGCCGATTTATTCTTTCATTAGTTAGCCGCTCAGTGTCTTGAAGCGACAGGTAATGGACTAGACTGCTCAGTACAATTTATCATTAAGTCAATTGTATTTAGTAAAAATGTGTACTGTATATATAAAACAGGCAATTGCTATTTTTCTAAATTAGGTTTAAAACATAATCCTATGCGACGCTGTCTTTCTGTGACGGCATTTCTCTTTCTCTCTCTCTCTCTCTTTCTCTCTCTCTCTCTCACACACACGCACACACGAGCGAAAGCAGACACACGCGCACACAGATCCGGTCTCCTTTCGATTTCGTTTCCCGGAAGAATCCTTAATATTATACGCACACCCTTTACACTAGAAGACAGTACCAGCACCGTGTCTTAAATTTGTCGTTCGTGTGTCCACTGAAGAAGCACAATAATTAATCCTGTCGGATTTTGGACAGACTTTGCTTCCCGGACTCAATCATAAAGAGAGAGAGAGCGAAGGAGAGAGCGATCGAGAGAGAAACAAACTTATTGCAGGTAGAAGACATGAATGACGAGGCTTCACCTCCACCTTTGATCAAGGTAGGCAGAACGCGATAATAAACCAGGAAACGTATTCTCTGCACAGATACTCGGAGTTTACACGATGTGTATTTCAATTGCCCGCGTGTATATTTTGCTGTTTTAAGAACATGCTGGTTGTGACATGCTAGTTTATCATCCATTCAGTTGTTTTAGGGATTAAAACAATCAGTCATGTGTTGCTCATGCCTTCCTTGTTATTTGAACAGAATGCAGGGTGCTCCTTTGGATAATTTTTCAGGGTGGATTTTGTTCCGGGAAACTTCACGCAGATCTAGTGTCCACATATACCTTCCTCTTCTTCGCAAGAGGACCAGCTTTAAGAGGAGAAGTATGTCACAGAACAAATCGATGCCCTCCTTGAAGAAGGGACTGGGTAGTTCGAGAAGTCTGTAACGTCAGTAAGCAAGGGGGTTGTCTCAGCCGTGACGTCATCAAGGCGAGGGGTTTCAAGTTTTACAAATTTACGTAAATCATAAACATAACCCACTGGACCGGAGAAATCGTGAAAGATCATTTTACTTTGTGCTTGACAAAATATTGTAGATTTCATTTACCTTTTTTATTTCTGTTATTAATGGTATCGTTTCTTGATTAGTAACAGTACATTTTAAAAAGTTTCTGAATGTTACTTTGTTAATCGGAAAGTCCAATCCAGACTCGCGCCTCGCTTACCTACGCACTTGCATGTTTCCAATGAGGACGCCGAGAGTGCTCAAATGAGCAGCGCCCTCCGCCTTGCCAGCTCTGCGGTGCCGTTCTTTGCTTAGCGAAGCCCCTCATTTAAACGCATTTGCTGTAATAATATCTATGAATCCGTGCATCCATCATCGAACCCGGGCTCTTGTTCAGAAAACAGACGTCACTTGGTTGTTTCACAATAATTAAGATTAGGTATATAAGTGGGTTTCATATTTCTGTTATATTTTTAGCCCTAAAATAGTGACTTAACATCAGGGACCTATTTTATTGACCTTAAGGTTAGTGTTTGGGCGAGGGGAAGGCCGTCTCAAGTGGCGTCCGCTTTCTGAACAAGACCCCGAACAGCTCTTCGAACCCGCTTAATACGAACCAGGGTGAAAGGGATAATGAAGGGAAAAAAGTTATTTCATTTATTGTATAGCGCTTGGTTTTCAATGGATTTGCGATTAAGAAAAAATAATTTAAATCAATCTGCATTTTCTTTATTAAACACCTTTTTTCTTTGAACAGGTATACTTGCTGATGCTAATCACTTTAGGCTACTGGAAGAAACCCCTGCACATGTTAGGAGAACACACACACTTTACATGGAAAGTTTTTGATTGTGACTGCAAAACGTTATGGTGCAAGTCATGATGTAAAAAACAGAGAGAAAGTAAGAGACAGGGAGAATAACATCATACAGACAGCTGTAGGCTCCTTACAAAGTTACAAACCATGCATAAGAAGAACACTTCCTTGTTTTCTATGTAAGGTAGCTTCACGAATTTCCTTTGATAGGGCCTATACTGTATGTTCACGAATTATTTGGAAATGCATCATAATCTGTAAACTGTAAAATGCCTACGAACAACACTGTATAAAATAAAGGTTGTTTCATTTATTGTTTCCTCCAACAAGCTTTTAAGTACTGTAGTGTCGTGTGTTTAGTCAGTCAACACATTGTTTGTTTTTTTTGTTTGTTTTTTTACTCCATGTTGCACGGATGCTCATTTTTTTCACAATGCAACCTAAAAGTGAAATATGAATAAGACGTGGCTGGTATCCTGGCATCTATCTATCTATCTATCTATCTATCTATCTATCTATCTATCTATCTATCTATCTATCTATCTATTATATAGTGCCTTTTACATCTAGCTATAATATAGTGCCTTTTATGCTATCTATATATCTAAAAAGACGCTTAACATGCAGTATAAAACTGCAGAGAACACACAATAAAAAAAAAGAAAACAATAAATACCTGTGTTCTGTTTGAATGTTCATTTGGCCTGCTTTTCCACGATCTTTATAAATTTGCTTCTTCTCTTTATCTTAAATTAAAAAATAGCCTTATGGTGTATTTTGTGTTACCTTGAGTTTATACTAACACTAAACAATAATTATTACAGTTGAAAAGTAGCATGTAATAAAAATAAGCAGAAAGAAATATTTAAAAAACTAACAGGCAAAAATACAGTTAATATATCTCATGGGTTTTAATGATATTAACCTTCTTTGGAAATAGAGTTATCTGCCCCATTCCTTAGGCTACATCCCCTATTTATCTCTAGAAAAAAAAAATCTTCTTGGTAACAGCTTGCTGGGTGAAGATAAACTTTCAATGTTAAAAACATGGTATAATATTATAAGGAGGACTGTAACTACTGACACTGTGTTGATGTAATGTTTATGGTGCTTATTCAAACCAGAGTGAAATGGGAATTTTCCTATTATAAAATGAAAAATTAGCTTGAAGAATATGAGGTCTCATCTGCAGTTTTGGTCTCTGGGCTATAAGAAACACATAGCAGCTCTAGAGAAAGTCCTCAGAAAAGCAACTCTGATTCCAAAACTGAGAGCTATGAGGAGAGACTGAAGGAGCTCAACCGTTTCAGTTTAAGCAAACGAAGAGTTAGAGGTTCTTGTCAAGAGGTTTTCTAATGTTTGTAAAAGAATTTCAAGAAATATGGGGAAGTAATGATTTTTATGCTGTAATCAAGAATGAACATTTTTATTTCAAATGCCTTTCCAAATAAAGTCAAAATCTTGGCTTAATATCTCGTTCATCTATCTATCTATCTATCTATCTATCTATCTATCTATCTATCTATCTATCTATCTATCTATCTATCTATCTATCTATCTATCTATCTATCTATCTATCTATCTATCTGTTAGTGGTGGTCTTTGTGTTATAATGAATTGTTAACTTTTGATTTTCTTATTAATGTGCAGAACAGGAGGAGTGTAAAAGGGGAGTAGTGGTGGTCTGATATATGGCTCTTTTGTTTTATTCTGAAAATTGGGCTTGTTTGTCATTTGACTGTTTATATTGTTAATATCTTCTTTTATGTTCACAATTAAGGTCATTTTAAAAAATAAAAAACATCTATCTATCTATCTATCTATCTATCTATCTATCTATCTATCTATCTATCTATCTATCTATCATAATCCTGCTTTTCATACAAACCTATAGATCTTACAGAGAGACTAATGATTCTTACGTGGACTGAAATTCTTTTGATTTGCTCTGACTTGTTTCTCCTTCTGCACTTTTCCATCAGAGTTTGCCTGGAAATATTTCAGGGAGCTTTGCATTGCATTTTCTGGTAATCTCAGTCATATTCTCAAAATATCATTTCTACCCTGATCAAGGTTTGCTTGGCTACTCGTTTCTTTTTTCTTCTTTGCTCTCTTGATATTATTTTACAGCTTGATATTATCTTGTGGTTGTTTTTGTTCTGATATTGAGAGTTATAAATTGTTTAGATGAAGCTGGCAGACCATTAAAGTATTTTAATGTTCATATCTTATTACTTTCCTGTCATCCTCAACCTTAAGTTGCAGCATATGTTTTATTTAACAGGATTCATCTTCTTCTCTCCCTTAATTCCATTTTTTCATTTTGAGTTTACTGTGATCTGTTATATCTCCATGGTGTTTATGGTGGGTCAGTATTTTCTCCCAGTTGTACTTTTATGGTTGTGTAATTTATTTTTTCAAGCAAGCGTGAGTACAAACTTGTGGTTGTGTACAGTTTCTGTTGTGTTGTGGCCTTACGCTGGATTCAGTTTCCAATTACAGCTTAACAGCTCCAAGTTTCTTTCTTGTCTGTACTTTCACTTCCATGTATGCATCAGTTTCACATTTTAGATGCTTCATTTCCATTTGTCCTTTTGTTATGACATACAGCAGTAGAATCCTTTAAATCAAATAATTATTATTATTTTATAGCATATTTCAGAGAAATATAAAGTGGCTTACATGCAAAGAATAAGCCACAATTGAAGTTTAAGAGCTGAAGGGTTCAACTAAAAAGTGGAGAGGTACATATTTGGTCTCCTTGACAGATAAAATAAAGAACATAATGAACCAGAGCATTAAATGCTGTGGCTAAAAATACAGAAGTTTATTTGTCCTGGGGGGAATCTGGGTTAGGATTAGGGTAGGGGATATTGCCTTATGGCTATGCATGGGTACAGTTACCTTTTATTTAAAACTTAAGTATAATAAGGTTAATTCTGTTGTCTCTGAATCCTACGCCTCATATATTTCATTCAGTCCATTAGGAAAATATGTGATAAATTCCTTCTCCTTTTTTAACTGTGCTGTTTTATTTTAAACATGATAGGATTAAGATTGTCTTGTACAAAGTGCTGGTACAATACTGTCTGCTTAGTTTGAGTCTCTATTAATCTAGGGTGTTGTATGAATCTTGCTTTTACTTTACAACCCTGGATGGTCTCAAGTTAATTTCTGGGCACATACCCACACACTGTCATACCAGGCTATCTATAAAAAAAACTCACATAGACACGGTAAAACATGCAAACTCCACACATACTTTGACACACTTAGAATTCAAATCCAGGACTCATGAGCTGTGGAACAATACATTGAAACCATCCAACAGTTCAATTTAGAGTGACATTTTTATAGAGTGAAATTAGCAGAGAAACACATGTTGATGCTACTGGAACAGTGACCAGTTAAGTGGCATTTTGTGTGCTTGAGATTCAGTCCATCTTCTTTTCCCAAAGGTTTCAGTGCCTAGTCACACAAATAAAGTTGTTTTTGAGTTTCTACATGTCCTCACCGATTACATTTATGTGTTTCTCCTTTCATGTGTCTTGATCTCTTCCTGTAAGCTTTTCTTAGCTTCCACATTTTTTGGGCAATGCAGAGCTACGGTTTCATGTCATTGACACCACAGCCTTGTGCATCATTTCCATGCTCGTCTCCTTCATTGGTGGTTTCTTTTATTTTATTTTATTTTTTTTTAGTGATGTTCTTGTTTGAGTTCCATCCCTCATTTGGTACCTTTAACCTCAGGACTCATATATTTGGATTTTGCTTGATTGCTGTTGTCACAAAGCTCAGGGGACCCAAGTTTCATTTCCTTTCTTGTTTCCTGTCTGTGTAGAGGTAGAAATTGTATTTGTCAATTATCAGAGTATCTAATTACATCCCAACAATGTGTGTGTGAGTGTGTGGGTGTGTGTGTCAGTGTGTTAGGTAAATTAATGACTTTAAATGTGGATAAAGTATGGGTGTGAACTTAAAAGAGCTCTGCAGTGAACAAGGCTAATGTCTAGGGCTGATTCTGCTTTGTACTTTTAAAGCCACTGGAATAGGCAGCCTGGAAACATGGCTATTATTATTATTATTATTATTATTATTATTATTATTTATTTCAATGATATCTGCACAAGATTGTGAAATATTACCTCTATGGAGTGTCAGGGATGCCAGGGGCCATGACCCGGCCGGGACGCCAGGAGGGACCGGAAGAGGGTCAGAGCCCTGCCTGGATCACGTGGGGTTTGCTTTTCGGGTTGCTTTGGGGGCCACGGGTCAAGGGCATGGAAGCCTTTTCCTGTAGGGGCCCGTGGTAACCAACAGGAGGCACCCCAGTGCCTTGGGGACCTGTTACCCCAGCACTTCCACCACACCAGGAAGTGCTGGGGAAGATTATGGCGCCGGAGAGCAGCCGGGAGGACAGCGGCACTTCCGCCACACTGGGCGTGGCCAGAAGAAGATTGCCGGGAACACCTGGGGCTCATCCGGGTCCTCTATAAAGGGCCGTCTCCATTCATTCGAGGCTAGAGTCGGGTGGAAGAAGGACGAGGCAGGAGAGAGTGGAGGCGGCCCGAAGAAAGGCATTGTGGCCAGGACTTTGTGTGTGATTTGGGGGTTTTGTGCACGTGATTAAGGTCTGTGTGACCATTGGACTGGGTCTTTGTGACCTTTATTGTAAAATATTGTGTTTAATAAACGTGTGGTGGTTTTAAGACAATCCGCCTGTCTGTGTCCGGGCAAAGTTCACAGGAGAAATATTTTAATAGTTGAGGACCAGCACTATAAATGAATTGCTCAGTGTGAGTTAAAGAGACAGAAGTGGGAACTAAACTAGCAACTCTGGGGTTTAATGTCCAGGGCACTAGCCACTACATCACACTGCATTTCTGCTTTCTAACTCTCCATTATACAATTATTATAATTATAAATAAATTACTATTTATTAATTTTTTAAACACTTTTACAACTAACTGTAAACAAAAAGTTAATTGATACCAACAACTACTTAATAAATCCTAATGACATTCATCTTTCCATTTTCTGGACACACTTCTTCTGAAAGAACCTCGGAGTATCTACCGTCTATCTCTACAGCATCAAGCTCAAGATAGTAACCAAAAGTAGAAGGGAAAACTCATACAGATACCCAAAGACACCTACACCGGGCCAACTGCAAAGCAACATGCAGATGTAGACAAATGTGTTGGTCCCCTTACAGCTCATTGAATAAATGCTGCAGGCCTCCTTAAAAACTGATGAAATAAAAAATGTCATTGTCCCTGTAGACTTGCATGCCTTTGATATGTCATTAAGTAAAGCAAAGCTAGTGTGAAAATAGATTGAGTATTGCCTATTCTACAAAGATATTCTAAAATGGTCTGGATACATTTGCTGGTACCCCTAAGAAAGATCCAAAATAATTGGATTAACCAATTTATACGGAAAAAAGTCATCACTTGGCTTTTTGGTGTCATCGTGTGTCCCACACTGAACATGGACCAGAGAAATTAAAGGAGAGAGTTGTGTGAATAGGTCAGAAAGAAAATGATAGATAAGCATGTTTAATGAAAAGGCTAGAAGACCATCTCAAAACATCTTGGTGTTCCTGTGACAACAGTTGCAAATATTATTAAAGTTTAAGGGCCATGGGACTGTAGCCAGCCCCCTTGGATGTGGTAGAAAATCGACTCCAGAATGGGCAAAAGGATAGTGAGAATGGTAGACAAAAAGCCAAGGACATATTCCAAAGAAATATAAGCTGAACTCAAGGTCAAGGTCCATCAATTTGTGACTGCACCTTCTGTTGCATTTTGAGTAACAGTGGGATCAATGGGAGAAGACCCAGAAGGACTCCACATAAGAAATCAAGCCTGGAATTTGCTAAAATATATATAGACAAGCCACATTGCTTCTGGGAGAATGTCTTTTGAACAGATGAAACCAAACTGGAGCTTTTTGCAAGTCACATTAGCTCTATGTCCACAGATGAAAAATGAAGCTTTCAAAGTAAAGAACACCATACCTACTATAAAACGTGTTGGAGGCTTGGTTATGTTTTTGGGCTGCTTGGGTGTAGCTGGCATGGGGTGCCTTGAGTCTGTGCAGCGAACAATGAAATCTAAAGACTATCAAGACATTCTGGAGCAAAACGTACTGCCTGGTGTCAGAAAGCTCTGTTTCAGTCAAAGGTTATGAGTCCTTCAAGAGGATAATGAGCCAAAAGATAAAAGCAGATAAGAATGGCTAAGAACAAATCATTAGACTATTTTGAAGTGGCCTTCTGCCCTGATTTGAATCATTTAAAACATCTATGGAAAGAAGTGAAACATGCAGTCTGGAGAAGGCCTTGTTTAGACCTGAGCCAGCTGGAACACTTTGCTTAGGGGGAGTGGGCCAGACTACTTGTGGACAGGTGCAGAAGCTTCAAGGAGAGCTCCAGGAATCACTTGTTTGCACTGATGGCCTCTAAAGGTTGTGCAACAATATATTAGATTAAGAGTCCCATCATTTTCGTCCATGCCATTTTCATTTGTGTTATTATCTGAAATATTCTTTTGCATCAAAACTACAGAGTGAACAAGGATGGTTTGAGTTATTTCAGAGACAATTATAGGTTCTTCTTTTTTGTGGAAGGGCAGTAACAATTTGTTCAATGTCTGTATGTCTCTGGAGTGTCTTAGAAACTTGGAGTACCTGAAGAATATGTAAGGGGGAAGGAGCAAAATTCATTCAGACAATGGCCGAGCTGAAACTTGAACCCAGGACTCTGAGCTGTGGAACAGCAGTGGAAGCCACTTTTAAAACTTTATGCTTTATATAAACTCAAAGCAGAATATGTCCACAAAAATGTGCAGATGTGTTAAACCACAAGCATGTATTTAAGATATGTAAAAAAGCAATGAGCTCATTAGTTGGTAAATGAAGCATCCTTTACAAGACCTTCATCTTAAAGTGGATTTTGTAAACATAACATATACTTTAGCAACACTGACAAGTTGTAACAACCAGGGGTGAGCCACCCATAGTATGTGCCGGTATTCTACCATGTAAATGAGTAGCTTCAGAACCACCGACAGAGATGCCTATAAAAATGACATGCCTGGAGTATTGCAAACAGAATCCATCTAGTGCGGCAATGGTGAGCAGTCCTTTTAGGGATAGTGAGCAACCTATAAAAGCTGTGCCAAGAGCAAAGGATTCATTCTGGAACTTCTAAAACTACATTGGTGTTAAAAATGGGATGAGAAGGCCTACGTCCTGACTTAGCAAAGCTCTGAGTGTCACTCCTTGGCTCTTTTAAGGAGTTGCTGGAGAGTCCTGACAATGAGATGTGGCATGTGGAGTTCCGTTTGCAGTATCAGTACGGAAGGGAAGACAACTGATATACTGCTACGTCTATGCAGATTCCAGTGGAGTTTGGGGTGCATGGAGCTGTAAAAAAAGTTTATAAGATCAAGTTGTCACTGACCCCAGGTGAGCCATGTGAAGTAGGATCAGATATAAGAATCTGCAGACAGTCTGAAAGATGAGATCTGGACCTGAACTGGTGTTTGCAGCTTCAGTTCAGTGAAGGAAAGCAACCAAGATATAAATCTGCAGCTTTACATAAGAAAGTTCACCCGCTCACTTATAACTGAATGGTTACCACAAAGAAGTGTAGTGTTTAACATCACTGCTTCAATGCACTTGATACTCCTGATGATGATTTTTTGTCATTGGCCACACAACCATAAAACAATTAAAGACATGCCCGCCGTTTTGAAGAGTTGTGCTCTGTTTCAAGTGTTTGGAAATGGTCACCGAGGACAGCAACTTCAAAGGGAGGAAAATCCATATCTTCACTCGGCACCATTGCTACAATAACATTTTTAAACCTGCTTAATTCATTTTATTACCTAAGTAGGTGGAGCCTATGCTAGTTGCATCAAGAACCAACTCAAGAGTGGACACCAGTCCATCAGAGAGCCCACTCACACAGACTGACCCATTTTAGCAATGTCAATTAATCTAATACATTTATTCATCTGTACAATGAGGAATGAAAACTCATACACACCCCAGGAGACAATAAATACCCTTTCCAAGTATTGATTTTGGAGCTGCGAGGTAACCCCTGCCTACTATGCTGCTTTGAATATTACATTGGATCTCACACTCATGCCTGGGAGACAACTTCAGAGCTTGCCAACTTGATATTCCACCCTGAGTCAAGGATTGGTGCTGTCTTGTAATGCTTTTCCTCTCCTTCCTTCTACAGATCCCGTAACTGACATCTAGTGGGCTCATTACATCATTTTTGGCTCCTGGGCTCCTGGACCCACCCTTTCCACCTCACTGACTTTGTTAACTGGCACCACTGCGATCTTTCTTCGGTTTAATTGCAGAATTGCATCTGTGAAGATATTTTACATACACACATTAATATGTGTTTATTGTTTTTGGTGGGGCGGCACGGTGGCGCAGTGGTAGCGCTGCTGCCTCGCAGCTAGGAGATTTTGCATGTTCACCCCGTGTCTGCGTGGGTTTCCTCCGGGTTCTCCGGTTTCCTCCCACGGTCCAAAGACATGAGGTTAGGTGGATTGGCCATTCTAAATTGGCCCTAGTGTGTGCTTGGTGCGTGGGTGTGTTTGTGTGTGTTCTGCGGTAGGTTGGCACCCTGCCTGGGATTTGTTCCTACCTTGTGCCCTGCGTTGGCTGGGATTGGCTCCAGCAGACCCCCGTGACCCTGTGTTCAGATTCAGCGGGTTGGAAAATGGATGGATGTGTTTGGTGAAACAAAATATGGGGTTTGACTAAGGGTACGCCAACACTTTATTTGTGTTCTTGTTTCTTTCTACAGTGGAAACAACACTTTGCTGAGTACTTGTGTATCGCAGGACACAACCCCGTAAGGGGGCCAAGACTTTCAAGTCACCAATTAATTTAACATCCACACACATACACACATCTGTTGGAGGAAAGTCACTGGGAGAACATCCAAGCTAAACCCAAAAAAGAACCAAGCACAGGATTTGAACCCAGGACACTGACTCCATGATGGAGGAGTGCTAACCATTGTTTTGCAGTCAAATATAGTAATGTAAGGAATTTTACATACATTTATTCTACAGTCTGTAGAAAAACTTTTCACCCCCTTGAAGATTTCCATATTTTACTGTTATATCCATCCATCCATTATCCAACCCGCTATATCCTAACTACAGGGTCACGGGGCTGTGCTGGAGACAATCCCAGCCAACACAGGAAGCAAGGCAGGAAACAAACCCCGGGCAGGGCGCCAGCCCACCGCAGCTATTTTACTGTTATACGGCATTGACTTTTTTGACATTATTGGTCAACAGAAAAAGACCCTTTAATGTTAAAGTGAAAACAGATCGTTGCGAAGTGGTTTAAATTAATCACAAATACAAAACACAAAATATCTGAATGCACAAATATTTAATCTCTTTAAGTCGGTATCTAGTAGGCTGACCTTTAGCAGTCTTGGTTGCCTTGAGTCTGTATGCAAGGGTCTCTCCCCATCAGTTTTGTTCATTTGGTCGCTGACATTTTTTCCCATTCTTCAATTGGATTGAGATCTGGACCCTGACTGAGTCACTCCAGGACAGTCACATTGTTTTTATGGTAACACTTTAGTTCAGGTACTTCAAAAATGCATTCATTACTCATTTACTATTACATAACAAGACAGTAACACTTCTTTTGGTGTTAATAACACTTACAAAACATCAACTAAGTGTTTATTCATGTCTGTAATAAGGCCTACTAAAATAATTACTTTGGAATGGTCTGAGGTGGCTTATGTGAGACATGTTTCTCTTGGTATTGCATATTCAGTATAAGATCCTTCTTTTTCATAACTGATTTTGCTAGTATTATCAGTTATGCAGAGCCACGCTGCATAAATATGAAGGACCACTTTAATGATGCTTTATAAATGGTACTAAGATCATCCTTGTAGTACAGTGACCAGACGTTTGTAAAGTACAGTACATGAAATGCAGTCTCATTAGTGCAGTATATTGTTAAAGCTCACCGTAACACTTGGTGTTTTTCTTTTTTTTTTTTTTTGAATTGCTCAATTTTGTCCAGACAGGGAATTCTTTTTCAGGTTTTATCATTTTCTGCTACATGAATCATTTGATTGATTTTAACCTGATTTTAACATCCAGCAATCCCTGTTAAAGTGTACGGTTAGGGATATTCACATCGATGAGCCTATGCTGTCCTGGATAACGGACTACACTGAAGGGCTGTGTTTCTAATGTGGATGTGAGCAACACTGGAGCACCACAAGGACCAGTCATGTCACCTTTTCTCTTTATTCTATACACCACAGACTTTAAATATAACACCAGGTCATGTCACTTGCAGAAATTCTCAGATGACTCCACGTTAATGGAGTGCCCTGATAAGAGGGATGACACAGAAGAGAGGAGTCAGGGAGTCAGGTGGAGAAGTTTGTTCGTTTAGTGCAGAATGAATAGTCAGCACCTTAACATCAGCAAAACCAAGGAACTGCTTATTGAATTTCACTACAGCAAAGTGTCTCTACACCCGGTCACCATTCAGGGATTCAGTGCACTACTACAGATGATAGGGGCAGTCAAAAAGTTCCCGGAATTGTGATATCGCGGGAGAGTGAGAGATCAGATTACGTGCACATTGTTGAGGAGGGGAGCACAGCACGTCTTTAGACCAATTACAGCAGGTCTGGATTGGTTATGGCATGTACGTAGTATTGTTTTAATTATTATTTGTGTCAGATGTGTACATAGTCATTTGGCGCAATGTCGCAGTTTGAACAACGTGCTGTTTGCTAATTGGAGATTAAATCAGCTTCAGATACGCTAGCAGCACATAGTGTACGAGTCCCCAGATTGCACATGAACTCGTAGTTAGCATGTTGTTCGAACTGCGACATTCAGCCAAATGACTGTGCACATGTCTAACTCATCCATCCATCCATTTTCTAACCCGCTGAATCCGAACACAGGGTCACGGGGGTCTGCTGGAGCCAATCCCAGCCAACACAGGGCACAAGGCAGGAACCAATCCTGGGCAGGGTGCCAACCCACCACAGGACACACACAAACACACCCACACACCAAGCACACACTACGGACAATTTAGAATCGCCAATCCACCTAACCTGCATGTCTTTGGATTATGGGAGGAAACCGGAGGAGCGCCCGGAGGAAACCCACGCAGACACGGGGAGAACATGCAAACTCCACGCAGGGAGGACCCGGGAAGCAATATTAAACGCCAAAACCAATCCAGACCTGTTGTAACTGGTCTATAGACGTGCTACACTCCCCTCCACAACAATGTGTGTGTAATCTGATCTCTCATTCTCCCTCATTATCACAATTCTGGGAACCTTTTGACTGCCCCCTTATACTTGGGGGTCCACATTAGTGACTGTTTGGTCTGGTCTTTAAACACAGGTGAACCAAAAAGGAAAGGGCAGAGCAGGCTCTTCTTCCTTAGGAGACTGTGTTCCTTTAAGGTGTGTAGTGACATCCTTCCACATCTTCTACAACTTTTTGACGGCCAGTGTGGTTTTCTAAGCTGTGGTGTGCCGGGCTGGTGATATCACTTGAAGACTGGACCACTAAATTAACAAACTGGTTTAAAGGGCAGACTGAGTTATGGGATGCACTGTTGAGGTAGTGCAGGAGGAGAGAATTCAAACAAAACTAAGTACCATTATGAACAATGCTGCACATCATTTCTTTGCCACAACAATACTGAGGACTTTCTGCCAATGAATCATTCAGTGGATGTGTGTCAGGAAATGTTATGTGGGCTTCTTCTTATCAATGGCAATATACCTGCATGATGTCTCACTGGGACTGTAACTGCAAAGTTAGAAATTTTATTTCTTTTTTACATTCTGGTTTATATTTGAGAGTAGTTTGTTGTTTGTCTTAACATAATAATTTATTGAGGTCCCGTAAAAAGCCATATTTCCCCCGATGACAAATAAAGTTCTATCTAACATTCTAAAACAAAGTGCACTTAAATGGTCCTTTTAAAATCTGTTACTAAGTGGACACTGATGACTGCAACCTTTCTGGATGTGGAGGTGGTGCACTGCTACAAGTATGTGGCTACCAGGACAACAGCAAATAAACTGGAAATCCCCCAGCCAAAGCTTTGCCCACTGAAACAAGTCATTGAGTTAATTAAAGAACAAATGTGAAAACAAGAAAGAGAGCAAGGCCTGTGATGCACTACATAACTTTGAGATAGAAAGGAAGTCACGCTTAATAACTACAGCTGCTGGATCTTGCAATCTGGAGGATGTCACATTACATGACAAGAAAGATCAGGAGATGATGGATTACATGAATTGCTTACAACTTTCAGTACAGTTTTAAAGATCCTATTGCACTGCCAAACCTTTGTAAGCTCACCTCATTTTGACAGCCAATTCTTGTGGTGCCTGGCAGCACCAGTGGCTGTATGAATGTTATCCAGGTACAATTTTAGCTCGGCCCATCTTTTTCTTTTTTTCCCATTATGTTATGGTATGACAAACCTTAGACATCAGAAAAACGAGCCTCTTTTCTGACTGCACTGTCATGAATACCTGCTTTTCTTCTTTGTCTGGCTGAGCACTTATTGATAGTCAGCACTCACATGCACGCCAAAGCCCTTTCATACAGTTAAAGCCAAAATCAAAGCTGTATGTTGTGATGGGTAAGCGTGATGACTGAGTCGCTGAGTATGTCACACTACATGACTATCCACAACTCTTTAAGATTATGTAAATGAAGAATATAACTGAAAAAATGTTGGGAATAGTAATGTAGTGCAACATATCCGACCGCAAGCGCCTGCAAAGGATAGTGAAGACAGCAGAGAATATTATTGGGGTGCCCTTCACTACAGGACATATTTTACAAACGCAGTGCAGCATTGTGCAGGACCCCTTACACCCCTCACATGGACTTTTCACACTTCTGCCATCCAAGAGAAGATACTGCAGCATCAGAGCCAGATCTGCCAGGCTGCAGCAGAGTTTTTACCCCCAAGCTGGCAGACTCCTTAACACCTTCCACACGGCTTCAACCACCACCTCTAAAAACAGAACTTTTAAACATGCAGGCCACTGTTTTGCAAAGATGAGTGTGCATAGTGAAAAAAATCCAAAACTCAAAATCTCATACTGACCTTTAAGGATTTTGTCACTCTTTATCCTTCTGCTGTGAAACATTCTGACCTGTCGTTGTTTACACACGTCTTATTATCATACACTGGTAATTTCTGTATTATCTATATCTATTATTTATTATTTATTTATTATATTACATATCTTTCACATCAATATTGCTGCTACTTCTTTGTCCTATCTTTGCACAATGTCTTGTCTTGTTTGTGTTTTAATCTTTAATTTTTAAATTTTTAAATTTTAATTCTATTTTTAATTTATTATTTGCACGTCATGTTGTTACACTGTGGACCCTGAGCTTCGCAGTTTCGTCTATCAGTATACTTATATATGGTTGAGATGACAATAAAGTTCACTTTGACTTGACTTTGACTAGAGTGATTGACCTTACAAGAGACATTCAGAAGGCCTACATGTGAAGAAGGACCTTACCCTGACCCAGTAATGACCATTTCAGCTGTACTTTTCTATTCAATGATCCAACTGCTCAGTAGGTCAGGTGCAAATATAGGAGTAAACAGTAATGGCGCACTGCGACTTGAGCATTCCTAGTTTTCATCCTCTTTCTCTGTACATTTATCATTCGTTTGCTCAGAGGTTGATGCGCTTGCTGCTTCCTGAGCAGCTCTTCTTTTCTCCACCCTAGCAGCCCGCTTCTTCTCTTCTTTCGTCGGCATCTTTTCGCTATAAAAATGATTAAGTCAGTGTTTGTGTTGCAATTATTTAGTACGTTTTCTTTAATTTTTCACTTAAGCTAGCACTTAAGTCTTCAATCTTCCTGAAGAATGATTTAAGATATGAAGAGGTAGGGGAAGTGAAGGCAAATGTGGTAGGGAGGAGAACAGTGCCCGTGCGCATGCACCACACAGCCATCCTGTTGGCCGCCGCCGAGAGTTGATTCTACAATAACTTAAAATTAAAATAAAAAGAGGAATAACCTTGGAGGTCAATCAACACCCCGAAAGTGGACAGTAAACATCACATAGTATATGTATACCAAATTTCAGGTCAATAGGCCAAACAGTTTGCGAGCTACAGGTGATTTGAAATCCTGGACAGACAAACGAACAGCCACAGTAGCATATTATATATAGAAGGATTTTTGCAGCACCTAAACTAAAGTGTTAATTTAGGTACAGGCAGTGAACAGTGTGTGGCGCAGTGGTTAAGGCTTTTGATTTTAAACCCTACTGCTGTGGGTTCAAATCCTACAACTGACACTGCATGACCCTGAGCAAGTCACTTCACCCACATCTGCACTGCTTGGAAAAAGAAAAGAAACGTAATCAATTGTATCTCAAATTTTGTAAGTAATCTTGAATAAAGGTGCCAACCAACTCGATAAATATGTTGTTTTGGAGCCATTCCTATGCAGCTTTGGCTTTATGCATAGGGTTGTTGACTGTTAGAAAACAAATCTCCTCCCAAGACACAGATTTCTTGCAGGCTGCATCAAGTTTTCCTTCAGTATTTCACCGTATTTTGCTGCATTCATTTTACCCTCACAAGACTTCCAGGACCTGCTGCAGAGAAGCATTCTCACACCCTGATGCTGCCACCGCCATGGTTCACTTTTGGCGTGCTGTGTTTTTAATAATATGGAGTGATTAGTTTATGCCAAGCATGACTTTTAGTCTGATAGCCAAAATCCTCAATTAGGGCTACATCAGATCAGGCCGTAGAACCTTCTTCCAGCAACGCTATAGAGTCTCCTCAATGTCTTCTTCCAAGTCATCATGTCCATTTTTTTTAACAGTGTTGTCTATCTTCGCCACTCTCCCATAAAGTTGTGACTGGTGAAGCACCGAGTTGTTATCTGCACAGTCTCTCTTGTCTTTTTCACTGTAGCCTATTACTCCTTCAAAGTTTTACAGGTCTCTTGGTGGCCTCCATCACTTGTATTCATCTTACACCATCACTCAGTTTTTGTGGGCAGCCTACTCTAGGTAGATTTACAGCTCTGCCATACACTTTCTGTTTCTTAATAATTGATTAAAATGGATGGTCGTTGACTTGGATATTTTCTTGATTCCATCCCCTGACTTGTGCTTTTCAATTGCCCTTTTATGGACTTGTTTGGAGTGTTCCTTTGTCTTTGTTGTGTAGGTTAGGCCACCATACTGACTCACTGCATATTGGACTTTCCAAATACCTACAGGAGCATTTATACAACAATCAATGGAAACCCCAAACTGATAAAATCCATTAAACTAATACTGTGACTTCTAAAGCCAATTGGTTGCACCAGATGACGGTGTAGGGCCGTCATATTAACAGGGGGTGAATGCTTCCGCTTATCTGAGGTCGGGTAGCAACTTAAGCAGAGAAGCCCAGACTTCCTTCTCCCCGGCCACTTCTTCCAGCTCTTCCGGGAGAACCCCAAGGCGTTCCCAGGCCAGCCGGGAGACATAGTCCCTCCAGCGTGTCCTGGGTCTTCCCCGGGGCCTCCTCCCGGTTGGATGTGCCCGGAACACCTCACCAGGGAGGCGTCCAGGAGGCATCCTGATCAGATGCCCGAGCCACCTCATCTGACTCCTCTCGATGTGGAGGAGCAGCGGCTCTACACTGAGCCCCTCCCGGATGACTGAGCTCCTCACCCTATCTTTAAGGGAAAGCCCAGACACCCTGCGGAGGAAACTCATTTCAGCCGCTTGTATTCGCGATCTCGTTCTTTCGGTCACTACCCATAGCTCATGACCATAGGTGAGGGTAGGAACGTAGATCGACTGGTAAATTGAGAGCTTTGCCTTACGGCTCAGCTCTTTTTTCACCACGACAGACCGATGCAGAGCCCGCATCACTGCGGATGCCGCACCGATCTGCCTGTCGATCTCACGGTCCATTCTTCCCTCACTCGTGAATAAGACCCCGAGATACTTGAACTCCTCCACTTGGGGCAGGATCTCTCCCCCAACCCTGAGAGGGCACTCCACCCTTTTCTAGCTGAGGACCATGAAGCAAACAGGACAACATCATTTGCAAAAAGCAGTGACCCAATCCTTAGTCCACCAAACCGGACCCCTTCAACACCCTGGCTGCGCCTAGAAATTCTGTCCATAAAAGTTGTGAACAGAATCGGTGACAAAGGGCAGCCCTGGCAGAGTCCAACTCTCACTGGAAACGGGCTCGACTTACTGCCGGCAATGCGGACCAAGCTCTGACACTGGTTGTACAGGGACCGAACAGCCCTTATCAGGGGGTTCGGTACCCCATACTCCCGGAGCATCCCCCACAGGATTCCCCGAGGGACACGGTCGAACGCCTTTTCAAAGTCCACAAAGCACATGTAGACTGTTTGGGCAAACTCCCATCCACCCTCCAGGATCCTGCTAAGGGTGTAGAGCTGGTCCACTGTTCCGCGACCAGGACGAAAACCACACTGTTCCTCCTGAATCCAAGGTTCGACTATCCGACGGATCCTCCTCTCCAGAACCCCTGAATAGACTTTTCCAGGGAGGCTGAGGAGTGTGATCCCTCTATAGTTGGAACACACCCTCCGGTCCCCCTTTTTAAAGAGGGGGACCACCACCCCGGTCTGCCAATCCAGAGGCACTGTCCCGATGTCCATGTGATGTTACAGAGACGTGTCAACCAAGACAGAATGCTTATGCAATCAATTATATTGTGTTTTATATTTTTAATTAATTTAGACCTCTTTGCTGAGATTTGTTTTCACTTTGACATTAAAGAGTCTTGTTTTTTTTGATCAGTATTAAAAAAGCAAATCAAATCCAATTTTGATTCAATGTCATAAAGCAACGAAATGTGGGCATTTATATGACAATGGAGCAGGATGCCTATAGAAGTGGATGGGCATTAATGTTGGCAACCCTGAAGGAAAAACTCAGTCATGGTATGATGACCTGTAAATTATGGTTGGATAGAGTAAACCTTGGGTGGTGTGTACATTAGGACAAGCTGAGTCAAGAAGAGCTGTGCTGTAGTTTTTTCTGTTTTTTATATTTGGGGGTTGCTTTGCGTTTCTTCTAAAATGTAATAAAGCAGTTTGATGAGTACATTACAGATGAGATTGAATAATCAGCTCCTTCTAAGGATTCAGGCAGCACTTCTTTGTTTCTGAGAGTTGTAAGGTGTTATTGAAACAGTATGAGAAGCAAAGGATTAACATTTAAGCAAATTATAAATAGGAAGATACAAATAAAGAGAGTGAAGAGATGACAAGATGCTGCAGGCAAAGGCTTATATGCTTGTCAATAAGTAAATCCCATGCTTTAATCTAATTCTGATTTAACAGATGGAGAACAGAAGCACAACAACAAACTGATCAGTGACAGAAATGACAGAGTTACCACCTCACAGTGCTTGGTTCATTAATCTAACCGTGAATGGGGTGCCTTCAATGTGAAGGTTGTACATTGTCCCTGTGTGTTTTAAACATACTGTCGCAATGACTTCTAATGTGAGCAGATGTGCCCAGTGATGGACTCGCAGCACTTTAATGGGCTAGCTTCTACTTTGTACCCAAAACCTCTGTGTTAGACTGTATCTCCTCACAACCCTAGAGAAAGGAGGTTCAAAAATAGATGAACGGAACTGAATAAGAAATCAGTTTGTAGAAGTACAGATTCCACAGGGGTACCCACTTCCATAACGGTGCAGTGGTTAGTTAGTACATTATAGCTCCAGAAAGCAGGTGTCATTCTTGGCCCAGCTTATCTGCTTGTATTTGCTGGATTTATTTCCCCATCAGAAAAGTTTACAGATTACATTAACTGACAACTCCGTATTGGGTCAGGGTGGGTACAGTTTATGCCAAAGCATGTCTCGATGCATGCTCAATAATCCAGGTAAGGAGAACTGTCTCAAGCAGTTAGTGCATGACAACGCTATTGACCGGATCTCATACCACAGATTATACCCAGGGGAAGCTACACCAAGTCTGTATGGTTTACCAAAGATACATAAATAGGATGCACCGTTAAGACCCATTGTCTGCATAATCAATTTGGTTACATATAACATCTCAAAGTTCCTGGGCGCTGTCCTCAACCCGTTGGTAGACAGCTCAAAACACCATATTCAGATCACTTTGGATTTTGTGGAGAAGGTGAGTGATGTCATTATGGAGGCAGATGACACTATGGTCTCGTATGATGTTACATCTCTATTCACTTGCGTTCCAGTTATGGAGGCAGTGGAGGTAGTCCATAAGAGATTAAAGGATTACCTCACACTCAGAAAAAGCACCGACCAAGTGTGTCTGGTCTTGGAACTGTGTCTTCAATCCACATATTTCATATACAAAGGCCAGTACTACAGGCAGAAACATGGGTGGGCCATGTTTTCCTCAGTTTCACCTATTGTGGCCAATCTGTATATGGAATAAGTGGAAAAGAGGGCGCTTTATCCTATCCTGGAACACCACCGAGCCATTGGTTCAGGTATGCGACATCACCAGATACCATTCAACGGCAGACTTAAGTGGTCAAGATGGAGAGTAGGACTTCACAAGTCTCTCTCTCTCTCTATTCATCCATCCTAACTACAGGGTCACGGGGGTCTGCTGGAGCCAGTCCCAGCTAACACAGGGCGCAAGGCAAGAAACAAACCCCAGGCAGGGCGCCAGCACACCGCATTCTCTGTCTCTCTATATATATATATCTATGTATATATATATATATATATATATATATATATATATATATATATATATATATATACATATATATATATACAGTATATATATATATATATACAGTATATATATATATATATATATATATATATATATATATATATATATATATATATTATATATATATATATATATAGAAAGAGAGAGAGAAAGAATCTTAGAGAATAAATATATATTTTGGCAGACAGCTGGGGATCTTGCCCAGCCGGGACACCTGGAAGGACCTGGAGAGAGACAATACCTCCCCTGGACCACAAGAGGGCAGCCGCCGTGGTCTGCATTGGGCCAATGGCATCAGAACTTAAAAGCTCAACCCTACTGGGGCCCATGACCACTGCCAGGGGGTGCTCGGAAGATTGTGGAGCCCAGGATTGCAGCACTTCCACCACACTTGGAAGTGCTGCTGGTAGAAATTCCAGACACACGTGGGGTGCTTCTGGGTACTCATGCGGCACTTCTGCCACACTAGGAAGTGCCACTGGAAGATCATCGCAAAGTACCTGGAGCACATCCGGGACGTTATAAAAGGGGCTTCACTTCATTAGTCCAGCCGGAGTCGGGTGGAAGACGACGGAGCTTGCCCGTGGAGGACTGAGGGCGGCAGAAAGAGAAGAAAAAAGAGAAAGAGAAAAAGAAAGAAGGGACTGAGTATTGCAGCTGTTATGCATTGTGTGGCGCTGTAAAGAAGAAAAGGTTATTAAACGTGTATGAGTTTTGGACATTTGGTGTCTGTCTGTCTGTGTATGGGGGCCGAAACTCCACTATATATACAGTGGTGTGAAAAACTATTTGCCCCCTTCCTGATTTCTTATTCTTTTGCATGTTTGTCACACAAAATGTTTCTGATCATCAAACACATTTAACCATTAGTCAAATATAACACAAGTAAACACAAAATGCAGTTTTAAATTATTTTTTTATTATTTAGGGAGAAAAAAAATCCAAACCTACATGGCCCTGTGTGAAAAAGTAATTGCCCCCTTGTTAAAAAATAACCTAACTGTGGTGTATCACACCTGAGTTCAATTTCCGTAGCCACCCCCAGGCCTGATTACTGCCACACCTGTTTCAATCAAGAAATCACTTAAATAGGAGCTGCCTGACACAGAGAAGTAGACCAAAAGCACCTCAAAAGCTAGACATCATGCCAAATCCAAAGAAATTCAGGAACAAATGAGAACAGAAGTAATTGAGATCTATCAGTCTGGTAAAGGTTATAAAGCCATTTCTAAAGCTTTGGGACTCCAGCGAACCACAGTGAGAGCCATTATCCACAAATGGCAAAAACATGGAACAGTGGTGAACCTTCCCAGGAGTGTCCGGCCGACCAAAATTACCCCAAGAGCGCAGAGACGACTCATCCGAGAGGTCACAAAAGACCCCAGGACAATGTCTAAAGAACTGCAGGCCTCACTTGCCTCAATTAAGGTCAGTGTTCACGACTCCACCATAAGAAAGAGACTGGGCAAAAACGGCCTGCATGGCAGATTTCCAAGACGAAAACCACTGTTAAGCAAAAAGAACATTAGGGCTCGTCTCAATTTTGCTAGTGTGATGGTCTGGGGTTGTTTTGCTGCTTCAGGACCTGGAAGGCTTGCTGTGATAGATGGAACCATGAATTCTACTGTCTACCAAAAAATCCTGAAGGAGAATGTCCGGCCATCTGTTCGTCAACTCAAGCTGAAGTGATCTTGGTTGCTGCAACAGGACAATGACCCAAAACACACCAGCAAATCCACATCTGAATGGCTGAAGAAAAACAAAATGAAGACTTTGGAGTGGCCTAGTCAAAGTCCTGACCTGAATCCAATTGAGATGCTATGGCATGACCTTAAAAAGGCGGTTCATGCTAGAAAACCCTCAAATAAAGCTGAATTACAACAATTCTGCAAAGATGAGTGGGCCAAAATTCCTCCAGAGCGCTGTAAAAGACTCATTGCAAGTTATCGCAAACACTTGATTGCAGTTATTGCTGCTAAGGGTGGCCCAACCAGTTATAAGGTTCAGGGGGCAATTACTTTTTCACACAGGGCCATGTAGGTTTGGATTTTTTCTCCTAAATAATAAAACCATCATTTAAAAACTGCATTTTGTGTTTACTTGTGTTATATTTGACTAATGGTTAAATGTGTTTGATGATCAGAAACATTTTGTGTGACAAGCATGCAAAAGAATAAGAAATCAGGAAGGGGCAAATAGTTGTTCACACCACTGTATATATATATATATATATACTAGCCATGCCCAATCACTCCTGTGTATTAGTGAAACAGGACAGTGAGGAGGGCCCTGTCCACTCTTTACATCACGATTCCCCCTCCCCTCGGCCCACAGCCTTTGTCTTGGGTTATCGTTCCTGCAAACGAACTATGATTCTTAGGGTGATGAGAGAAGTCGCAAAATCAATCAGAATGTTCTAGCAAACTATAGAAAAAACCTGATCCAAATCTGTTAAGTAGTTCTCTCATTCACTAGCTAAGTGGAGGTAAGGAACGCTCCGAGGCTGGCGTGTGAGTGAGGAGGGCCCTGTCCCCCTCCCCTCGGCCCGCTGCGTGTCTGTCCAATTTGCACAAATAAATTGGTACCACAATCAAACTATGATACTTAGCGCAAAGAGAGAAGTCGCAAAATCAACCGGAATGTTCAAGCAAATTATAGAATAAAACACAATCTAAGTCTTTTAAGTAGTTCTCTTTTGAAAAGGGGACAGACAGACAGACGTTGGATTTTATAAATACACAGATATATATGTATAAATATTTACATATTCTGTATGTGTATATACATACACTTTTTCACTGCTAAACCACGCATGCAACGGAGTACATGCATTAGTGGAGGTATTGCGCGGTGAAAATGGACAGAGAACATTCTGAAACTGAAGCTGTAGCAGACGATAAAGTTGAACATGGTGACACAGACCTTTTGCCGAAAAAAGGAGCCGTATCTGTTATGTGGAGATATTTTTGTTTTAAACGGTCGGATGTGGACCAAACAACTATTTACTGCAAATGCTGTCGAGCTAAAGTTGTCACCGGAGGCGGCATCACTAGCAATTTGCTGCACCACCTTAGCCGCAAACATGCTTTGGAGTACCATAAATGTATGGAACTAAAATTGGCACCCACCACGTCCTCAGATACAACTGAAAAAGCTAGAGGACACTCGAGTCAGACATCACTTGTAGACGCGTTTGCTAGAGGTACTGTCTACGACAAAAAAAGCAAGTGGTGGATCGAGATAAACAACGCTATTACAATCCATATAGCTAACGTGTCAGTGGACAGAGATTGTTAACATTAACAGAAAGTGTAGTTGGTTTACAAAAAATATTTACTATTTGTTACTTTTCTAAAACATGTTCAGTGCAATACAACTTTTGACAAGCACCACTGGATATTTTGCTAAGTTTAAATGCCTCTTTGGATGGCTAAAAATATGTTATCAAAATTTTAGTTTAAGTTGTTTGCAAAATTTTTCAATAAAAAGGTTCTATATTTTGTCTGCAACTGTCTTGCAATGTGATTACTTCTTTTCATTAGTGCCACCCCCTTGAAAACTATCACTTTATGGGGCCATGCAAACTTGTATTACAGTTTTTCTCGATTGGTTTGGCTCATTTCTTGAAACAGAAATTACATTCTTAAAACTATAAGATCATTTGGCCAAACAGTCTTACAGTTCTGCGCAACATTACAGCTCACTAGCAAAAGGTCATATCTTTCCCAAAACTGTTCATACATGCTTCAAAATAGATTCCTTTCCCATATAAAGAGTCAGTACCATCAAAATGTCAAAGATCTTTCTCAATTGCGTTGGCTCATTTGCATTCACTTAGTGCGTTTTTCCAAAATAACCTGGATGGTTTAGCACAACACCATGGATCACCTGCAAAAGCTCGTATCTCTCCCAAAATAGTTTACCCATGTGTCAAAACTAAATTCCTTTCCCATTTAAATAGTTAGTGCCCCCAAAATGCATCGTCCCTTTGGCATCGTGTAAGCACTGCAAGTCAAAATGCCTAGATGTTTTGTCACTATGGCAGAGGTCTAGCCAACAGAATACAATTATGTATAAAACTGAAAAAAGGATTTTACAGTAAGAGCAGCCTCCAAAGTTTGACATCAGACACACTGCACTCCTACTTCCAAGGAAATTGTAATCATTTTTATTGACACACATAAAGTAACTTCCATACATTAGAGTACATAAAAATGTATACCGTATTCTGTACATGTACGAAATATAAACACAAACAAAAAAAATTATATCTAGCCTACAGTAGGGCTTACAGTAAATAAAGTTTCACAACTAAGGTAACTTTCACTGGTTGTTGTCGTCACGTCCCTCTCCTGGCCACCATCCTCATCCTCCTGGCCATCCACGCTGCTCTCTGTTTGGCCATAGATTCTCATCCACATCAGCGGATATTTTCCCTTGCGATGCAGCGAGGAAGAAACGGCGAATGTCTCAACCATCCCCTACACTGATCCCCTGTAATGTCCTCACATGCAGCATCCATTGCATGGAGCAGGGATCTCTGGTCTTGAGCCTGATGTTCATAGACTTTCCACCTCCAAGCGGAAAAAAATTCCTCAATGGGATTAAGGAAAGGAGAGTATGGTGGTAGTAGCTCCATGAGCATCCTTGGATGGGTGGTGAACCAGGCCCTGATGAGCGCCCACGGTGGAAATTTACATTGTCCCACACGATCACATAGTGTGGTAGGTGAGGCCCTTCGAGACCTCTCTCATTTTCTGGGACCAGATGTGTATAAAGACGGTCCAAGAAAATGAGGAGCTTTGAGTGTTATATGGGCCTAAACTGGGGATGTGTGTGGCCACACCATTCTCAGATATGGCAGCACACATTGTTAAATTGCCCCTCGCTGGCCTGGGACATCCACCGTGGCCCGCTGACCAATGATGTTACGCCACGTCTGCGGCCCTTGGCCAGGTTGAAACCAGCCTCATCGACAAATACAAGGATGTGAGATGTTTCATTCCCTTCCAATGCCATTATTCTCTACAATAGAGTAAAAAAAATCAAATCAGTCATATAGAGGAGTCATACACAACAGAAATAGAAAATTACATGGGATTGTTCTATGTTCTCCTCCACAAGTTCAATATAGCCTGCTACTGGCCACTACTCCAGTGGTTCCAAACCTGGGGTACAGGCCTATGCAGAGGCACTGCAGGGAGTATTTGACACAAAGAGGGAGAAACACTGTTGCAGTTTTAGGCAAAATGCTGTAGTCAGATAAAGCTGGATTCTAAAGGTAAAGAGGATACTGAAAACCAAACAAATTGGGAACCACTGCTTACTGTAATGTTACTATAATAGACAACCAATAACTGACTTACATGCACATACTGGTACCGCAGCTCTTTCACTCTGTCAGAATTCCTCTCAAATGGTACCCTGTAAATCTGCTTCATGGTCATCTGATGCTTCTTCAATACCCGGTCTATTGTGGAGATGCTGATAGAGTTGACATTTTGGAATATGGCATTGTCTTGAAGGATTGCATCACGGATCTGTCTCAAAGTGAGAGCATTATTTGCAATCACCATGTTACAGATCTCTTGTTCTTGTTGTTCATTGAGAAGTTTTCTTCTGCCACCCATGTGAGGTTGTCGTCCAATCCTAGACGTAGAAGTCAAAGGACAACACTGTATGACAATTGTAATGTATGCCGTATTTGTTACAGAATGAGTTACTGTACTGTAACATCATATTGCAACATCACATTGAGGTAATATATTACAGTACTGTAGGCCTACACACACACACGGAATGAAGAGTTTATACATGTCTTGCTTTACAGTATGCACAGTACTGTATACTGTAATGACTCCATCATTGACTGAGTACATACCTGTTTTCCCTGCGAAAGGTTTGGATGATGGAGGAGACAGTAGAGCGAGGCACATTAGGCTGCACTCGCGCCCAGCCTCTGCCATTGTCAGGCGATGGTTAACCACATGGTCTACAATTGTGGCCCGAATCTCATCCGGGACAGCATGGTGTCTTCGTGCTCCTCGGCCTCTTCCCCCTATTCCACCACCACGCATCCTCACTCCTCCTCCTCCTCTTCTTCTTCTTCCTCTTCCTCCTCCTCCTCCTCCTCCTCTTCTTCTTCCTCGAGCAGGAGGTTGCCCTTCTTGATTTACTTGGTGAGGTACCTCCATGTTCAAATGGTACTGGCCCTAGCCAAGCTCTATATATACACGTTTGGCAGCATTCACAACAATAGACAGCACCTGTCAGGTAACTAAACAAACTGTTTGGTTGGTCATCTGAGATGTGGGAAACTCCTCCTTCGTTGGTCAAGTTCTAATTTCACCTGATTGTCAATTACTGTCATGAATTTATCAAATGTTCCAAGAAATTCATATATGGTGTTCATGGTATTATGTTCTTGACTAATTTTGACAATTGAACAGACTATTGTGCATATGATGACTTACACGATGAAATCATGCTGACATGTTTTGGAGAGAACAACCATTAGACTGAGAATCAACTAATCAGTTTAGATCAGCAAGATCTATTTATTTGGAAAATGTGCTAAATGTGGGCTTATTGTGCTAACTGCAGGCTACTTGTACTTAACCATTTGCAAAGATGCACTGAGACACTTGAGACATGTACTAAGGCATTTGCAATTTGATGAAATCAATGAGAAATGCCATTCTGTTGTGAACATTTGCAAGGTGGTTTGGAGATCTGTCCATGTTATTTTGAGAATGTCATCTCGGTTTCAAGAAATGAGCCAAACCAATCGAGAAAAACTGTAATACTGTCCAATTTAAAGTTCTCATGACAGTGGAATGGGTTATCCTTAGCCAGTCTACTGCAGTAATAGAACTGGAAAATGTGGTTAACATCCACTCATGCATGGAAAAAAAATACTGTTGAATACAGTGAAACCGGTATAATTTTGAAAAATACCATGATATATTATATGATAAATATATATATATTTTGGTCATACCGCCCAGCACTATTAGAACACTAAGCTTGCCAGTCCTATCCACTTGTTTCTTCCAGAAAAAACATCAAGTCGAGTTTAGAAAGTCCCTAACGTCTTACTGTCTACCATACTAATTGGTAGTTTATTCCAAGTGCCTATCGTTCTTTGTGTTAAGAAAAACTCTCTAATGTTTGTGCGAAAATTACCCTTAACAAGTTTCCAACTGTGTCCCCATGTCCTTGATGAACTAATTTTAAAATACAAGTCTCGATCCACTGTACTAATTCCCTTTATAATTTTAAACACTTCAATCATGTCACCTCTTAATCTTCTTTTGTTTAAACTGTAAAGGCTCAGCTCTTTTAATCTTTCCTCATAATTCAACCCCTGTAGCCCTGGAATCAGCCTAGTCGCTCTTCTTTGGACCTTTTCTAGCGCTGCTATGTCCTTTTTGTAGCTTGGAGACCAAAACTGCACAAAGTACTCAAGATGAGGCCTCACCAGTGCATTATAAAGGTTGAGCAGAAGCTCCTTGGGCTTGTATTCCACACATCAAGGCGCTATATAACCTATATGACATTCTGTTAGCCTTCTTTATGGCTTCTGAACACTGTCGGGAAGTCGATAGCTTAGTGTTCACTATGACTCCTAAATCCTTCTCATAAGGTGTGCTCTCGGTTTTGATATTGTACATAATGAATCTGCATGACTGACAGACTGTAGCAGTATGACCCTTGAAGGACAGCTGGTTAACATTCATCACCCCAAGATACCATACTGACTTGCCAGGTATTAGTGACAGTAAACCAACCAATGCAGATGGGGTGCTAATAAACATACAAATTGGGATTGAAAGAAAGTATTTCTTTTCCAGGATGAACTGGAGAAGGTATTCCTTCATCCAGTTTGCAATATCAGTGACACATTCAGAGAGTCTAGAGGTCCTCTGGAGTGAGCGACAGATAAAGCTGTGTGTCATCAGCATAGTACTGGTAAGGGAAACAATGGGATTGGATGATAGAGTCTAGTGACAAATATATGAAAAAGGGCTCCTTAACATCTTTCCACATCAGGCAATAGGGTAGGATATTCCCAAGAGGTAGAATTCAAACCACTTAAGGGCAATCCCGGTGATGCCAAGGTCGGACAAGGTGGCAAAGAAGGGTCTAGTGGTTGACAGTGTCAAAAGCAGAGGAACGATCTAACAGTGTGAGCACAGATGATATGTTGGTGGCTCTTGCCTGTTGTAAAGTTGTTGTAATGTATCTACAACAGTAAGCAGAGCAGTCTCCATGGAGTGAAGCCCCCCACGAATCCTGGCTATTTAGAATCAAGCAGTATATTCTGTAGAAGGAGGAGACTTCATCAGAGGCAGCATGTTCAAGTGTTTTGGATAAAAAAGAGAGGAGACAGACTGGTCTGTATTTATCTGCTTGAAAAAGGTTAAGAGTGGGCTTCTTGAGGAGGTGAGTTACTAGACCTTGTTTGAACAATGTAGGAAATGTGCCTGTTCTGAGTGAGGTGTTGATAACATGTGTAATTGCAGAAATGAGTAAGGGAGTGGCAGCCTGGAGGAGATGTGAAGGAATGGGGTCAAGTGGACATGGGTGGGGAAGATTGAGAGGAATTTGGAGACATCACTGGTGTAGAGGGGCGAGAAAGAGGAGAATGTTGTGGTGTGTACTGGATGGAGCAGCCTGGTTGGCAAGGGTGATGAGAATTGACTGTTGATGAAAGCCACATTTTCCTGGTTGCAAAGTCATTAACAGTCGAGGAAGTTGAGGTTGGAGACAGTGGAGGGTTAAGGAGAAGGTTTAAAGCAGAGAAAAAGCCATGAATGTCAGAAGTGTTGGTATTCCTATTTTGAAAGAAACTTGACACTAGTAGTAGCTCAAATTCATTTTTTATTTCTGCTCAATGCATATTTATTTATTTATCAATAGATTGATTATACTATTGTCCTGTGAGTCTGTGTCTTTGTTTTTTATGCTTCTGCAGCTGTATGCTTCTAATTTTCCCTTTGGGATTAATAAAGTTTATATAATCTAATATAATCTAATTTTAAAGAAGTAGGCTTTGTTGCTCTTCTGCGTACAAGCTGTCCTGACTAGAACATACATCTGAGCTTGACTTAAATGCCCCAATGAGTACATTTCAAAATCCAGAATACGAGTGTTAACAAAAACAAAAGTGAGTGTGAACTGGCACTTTTGTTCCAACATGCTTTTGAAAATAGAAGGAGGAAGTGAAAGCTCAGAAACCAAACAGACATTTTTTTAACATGTGGAAGCACTTCAGTTCCCATTAGCGATTCTTCTTCATGTCAGCTGCAGAGACTTAAGTTTGACTCCAGGCCAGGCCGCAGTCTGTGTATCATTTTCCAGACAACTCTTTTTTCAAAGCAAATGTTATGGGGATCCAGAGTGTCACTGAGCAGTTCTGGCCGAAAGGCAGGAACCACCCCTTAATGGGGGTCTCACAAACACATCAGCTAAACCTGAATATGTCAGTCACTGAACTGAGGAAGCAATCTACTGAAGAGCACCATGCCTAAACATATGGAGGGTATGCACTTATCACACAAAAAGAAGCTGGGCCTTATACTAGGGACCCAGTGATGTGGGAAAGGAACAGTAAGAATTCACTCATTGCACTCACAGTTGAAAAGTATTATCTAATTTGTAAACTCAGTTATTCCAGTGCTGATTCAAGCAAGAGAGAGATTTACTCCAACCAGCTTCTGTTTTTAATTGGACTCCTGGGCTAATTAAGTAATGCATTATTTCCTAAGTTCTGAGTTTTGGAAACAATATAGAAATTAGAAAACTAAGTTTGGAAAAAAAAAAAAAAATATATATATATATATATATATACAGGTAGTCCCCAGGTTAGTCCCCAGGTTACGGACATCCGACCTACGACATACGAACGTAACTGCTGCTCCGTCATCTTCAGTCTGGGAATGCTGCATGGATGCTGGAGGGGGCGATTTCGCTGTAGTATAGTGTCCCTCGGGTGACTCCCGGCGGCAAGCGGTTTGACTGCCCGCCCACCACACACGCCTGCCCTGTTCATTCTTATTTGGGAATGAAAATATGCTGTGGACATTTGTGGCGCTGTTGCCCTGTTGAACCCACCAGACAGACGTCCCAGACACATTTATAAAAGCAAAATGAAGATTTATTAATAATTTTTCTTCAATAAAGTGCCCAAAGTACCTCACTCTCCACAATTCTCAATAATCACAATAATAATAATAATAACACAATCCTCCAACTCCCAGCAGCTCCATCACACTTCCACCCAACTCCGGCTCCACCTGCTGGGTTTCCCACAATCCTTTTTAAAGTCCATGACCCGGAATTATTCCTTCTCCGGGTCAAACGCCTTCTTCAGGTGTCCCGGAAGTACTGCGTGTATCCGTTCTCGTGACTTCGAAGTACTTCTGGGTTAGCGTCACGATAATATTCCCCGGGTTCTTGGTGAGCTCCCCCTGGCGGCACCCACGGCACCCAGCAGGGCTGAAGAGATGGACTCCATGTCCCATACTGCCCTGCGGAAATCCGAGGACCCATTTCTATCCAGGGGAGCTGCCATCCTGGGGGATGTAGTGCCCTGAAAAGGTGGGTTTCTTTCATTGAGGGACGTCCCGGCTGGACTAAAACACCGGCCGTCCATCGCAATACGTACATCAAAAAACAGGAAACTGCGTATGGCAAAAAAAAAAAATCTAATTTATTAAACCTCGTGTACACACATTTCTATGTAATTTACCGTAGATCCCGGAATACAGGCCGACCCGGTATATTAGCCGAACCCCTTCTCTACCTACTAAATTACATGTATTTGCCGATGACCGGTATTTAAGCTGACCCCCTTCTCCAAGCAAAATTTTCTAAATTTCCTTAAAAGTGTCTCTTCGGGTATATTTATAATGTTTATCGGCGAGAATAAGAGACTGCCGGTAATTTTGATATATAATATAATGTGCATAATTTACCAAAACACCAATAATT
>NC_053156.1:283969580-284062080 GCF_016835505.1 Polypterus senegalus
ACGCAGACGTGTTATCACGACTAAATGAACATGAACTTGGTACAGAGAGTCGATTGATTCACAGGAATGTGAATAAAGCTGAGGGGGAGGGTGTGAGCTGGAGGGCTGATCGCACCCCAAATAGAGACAGACGCCCCTGGGAAAACCACAAACCTTGAAACACTGACTACACATTGCTCCTTATCCTTGCACTATAACGCGTAATACAAGCCTCGCGGTACTCCGCCGACTTATAAGCCTTGCGCAGCGCCTGTCAGTTTGGGAATTGATTGTTTGCTTTTATCTCTCTCTGCTCCTAGCGGAACTGTTATATCTGACTTGTCATGGAGCACGTTTAAGCTCATGTGTTTGCGGTGTCTGAATAAAAATCCTTCTTTTTTTTCTACGACCTTCTGTGTCTCTGTGCAAATCTGTGACCCAAGCGTGACAGGATGTTGTAGGACTGTCTTGGTTGACACGTCTCTGTAACATCGCATGGACATCGGGGACAGTGCCTCTGGATTGGCAGACTGGAGTGGTGGTCCCCCTCTTTAAAAAGAGGGACCGGAGGGTGTGTTCCAACTACAGAGGGATCACACTCCTCAGCATTCCCTGGAAAAGTCTATTCGGGGGTTCTGGAGAGGAGGGTCCGTCGGATAGTCGAACTTCGGATTCAGGAGGAACAGTGTGGTTCTCGTCCTGGTCATGGAACAGTGGACCAGCTCTACACCCTTAGCAGAATCCTGGAGGGTGCATGGGAGTTTGCCCAACCAGTCTACATGTGTTTTGTGGACTTGGAAAAGGCGTTCGACCGTGTCCCTCAGGGAGTCCTGTGGGGGGTGCTCCGGGAGTATGGGGTACTGGACCCCCTGATAAGAGCTGTTCGGTACCCTATACACCGGTGTCAGAGTTTGGTTTGGCAGTAAGTCAAGCCCATTTCCAGTGAGAGTTGAACTCCGCCAGGGCTGCCCTTTGTCACCGATTCTGTTCATAACTTTTATGAACAGAATTTCTAGGTGCAGAAAAGGGTGTTGAAGGGGTCCGGTTTGGTAGACTCAGGATTGGGTAAATGCTTTTTGCAGATGATGTTGTCCTGTTTGCTTCATCAGGCCGTGATCTTCAGCTCTCTCTGGATCGGTTCGCAGCTGAGTATGAAGCGGCTGGGATGAGAATCAGCACCTCCAAGTCCGAGACCATGGTCCTCAGCCAGAAAAGGGTGGAGTGCCCTCTCAGGGTTGGGGGAGAGATCCTGCCCCAAGTGGAGGAGTTCAAGTATCTCGGGTCTTGTTCACGAGTGAGGGAAGAATGGACCGTGAGATCGACAGGCAGATCGGTGCGGCATCCGCAGTGATGCGGGCTCTGCATCGGTCTGTCGTGATGAAAAAAGTCGATCTACGTTCCTATCCTCACCTATGGTCATGAGCTATGGGTAGTGACCGAAAGAACGAGATCGCGAATACAAGCGGCTGAAATGAGTTTCCTCCGCAGAGTGTATGGGCTTTCCCTTAAAGATAGAATGAGGAGCTCAGTCATCCGGGAGGGGCTCAGAGTAGAGACGCTGCTCCTCCGCATTGAGAGGAGTCAGATGAGGTGACTCGGGCATCTGATTAGGATGCCTCCTGGACGCCTCCCTGGTGAGGTGTTCCGGGCACGTCCAACCGGGAGGAGGCCCCGGGGAAGACCCAGGACACGCTGGAGGGACTATGTCTTCCGGCTGGCCTGGGAACGCCTTGGGATTCTCCCGGAAGAGCTGGAAGAAGTGGATGGGGAGAGGGAAGTCTGAGCCTCTTTGCTTAAGCTGCTGCCCCCGCGACCCGACCCCGGATAAGCGGAAGAGGATGGATGGATGGATGGATGGTTGGATGACTTGATGTTATATTGGAGAAAGTAAGTGGACAGGATTGGTGAGTTTTGTTGAACAGAATGGCCTGATCTCAAAGTTTTTTCATACAATACAATAGAACTTATTATTTTATTTCATTTTTGTATAGCACTCTCCACTGAGCACAGGCGCAGAACAGTTAAATGCAAGTATAGATTATACTAATTATTAAATACAAAACCAGTACACATATAAAATCAGTTTTGGTAAAACACACAAAGAACAGGGTAAAAACTGATTATAGATAAATGGAAACCAACAATACCTAATGTTTGTAATGTTTCTTAAAGAGCATTTGTGAGGTCTGGTGCCGATGTTGTACAATGATACCTGGTTTGCTATGGGCTTCCAGTTCATCCAAACAGTGTCCAACAGGGTTATAGTTAGGGCTCTGCGCAGGACACTTGAGTTCCTTCGGGTTCTGGTACACATATAAATGCAGTTTTGTTAAAACACACAGTGAACAGGGTAAAAAATTATTAAAAATAAATGGAAACCAAATATATCTAATGTTTGCAATATTTCTTAAAGAGCATTTGTAAGGACAGGTACTGATGTTGGATGAGAATGCTTGGTTCATTATAGGCTTTCCAATGTGTCCCAAAAGTGTCCAAAAGGGTTAATGTTAGGACTCTCGAGTTCCTCCATGTCGGTATGGACCTGGCTTTGTAGCAAAGTCATACTGGAATAGAAAAGGGCCTTCCCCAAACTGGTGCCACAAAGTTGGAAGCTCACATTTGTCTAAAATGTCTTTGTATGCTGTAGCATTAACAATACCCTTCACTGGAAATAAGGGGTCTAGCCCAAACCCTGAAAAACAGCCCCAGGCCATCATCAGTCATTCACCAAACTATATAGTAGGCACTTTGCAGTCCAGAAGTTGCATTCTCTTGGCATCCACCAAACCCAGATTCATCCATCAGACTTCCAGATAGTGAAGCATGATTCATCACTCTTGAGAACATGTGACCACTGCTCCAGAGTTTAATGGTGGCGTGCCTTACACAACCGCATAGTGCAATGCATAGTGGGCATGAACACCCATTACATGAAGCTATCAATTCATGGTTCTTGCATCAACGTTGCTTCCAGAGGTCATTTGGAATTCTGTTTTAAGCGATGCCACAGAGGACAGGAGATCTGTATGCACTGTGCCCTTCAGCATTTGACAGCCCCGCTGTGTAAGTGATCTACGATTTGTGGATGTGCTTTTCTTGCTCCTCCTTGATGCTTCCACTTCATAATAACAATACTACAGTTCAATTGATCTAGCTATCTTTCCCAATGACTTGTGGGAAAAGTAGCATCCTGTGACAGTGCCGCATTTAAAGACACTGAGTTCTTTAATACAAAAATGCACACCACACCCCTGCAACTTCAGAGCGATGGACAGGCAGAACAATTTATTCACACCCTCACCATGCAGCTGGCTCTTGTCACAAGTAAAGATCAACATGGCCTTGATTTAAAAAGCATTTCACTCTTCCATGCAAGATTATACTGGTTGTAGACCTGACTATTAATGCCACGAAGTGAGTGGAAGTCCCATAAAAGTTTGCTTGTGAGCATTTCCTAGAAGTTGGTCTAAGACAATAGAGATATTATTATATCTGGGTGTGGGAGCGGCCTTGTGATCACTAAAATTTTACTGGCTGTGTTGTCAATGGAGAATGCATGGCAATGTGCTTGAGTTTATGCACCTGTTAATAAGGGGTCCAGCCACAACACCTGAACTCAGTGATTTGAAGGGGAGTCCACATACCTATGGCCATAAAGTGTAAATGTTGCCCCATATATTTACTTTGTGAGTAAGTTTTATGCATATTGTATTATTGTCACTGTTGTGAAGAAAAATACAATAAAATATGTACACATGACAATAAACTTGAACTGAACCATTTATAACCAAGCTAACTTAACGTCACAAAGGGGTTCTTCTAATTTGGAGACCAGGTGGCTCTTCTGACATTCGCAGCCTGATAATTACTCTTCCTAAAATAACAACCCCACAGTCGTAATGCTCATGTTTATTGAAAAAAATGAATGCTGTCACAGACCATGTGATTTAACACGCATAACACATCCCCGGCTGCTCGAAAGCATCTGCTTCTCTCAGAAACAGCGGATTTTGCAGCCCTTATGAGACTGACATTGCAAAGCTCTTGCCATAGGATTGGTCCTGGAATTTCACAGCTGCCGAGTGCCTGTCATTAAGTCAGAAATGACATTGCACCTTGTTAACAGAGAGATATCTTGTTCAGTCAGTCATTTTCTAACCCGCTTAGTCCCGGTGCTTCAATAGTGTCTAAATAGCGCCATCAGTTTTTATTTCCTCGTGTTTTTCCTTATGTAAGGCTCGCTTTTACACACAATCATAATTTGATGCCAGTGGCAACAGCAGGCAGGAGTTAGACAATGCTGTTTGCCTTTCAATTGATCCTTTTCTTTTTGGTTTGAAAAAGACAAATCTCACTTTCCATATCTGAACAGATCTAGCATTGAAACTCGCAGCGGGTGAAGACATTGAACCGAGCCTATTAGATATTACATTATACAATTTTATGCAGCCACTAAACCTCATATTAGTACTAATTTGCTATGTTTAGCACCATGAAATTTGATCTTCAGGCATCCAGGTTTCAACCAGGCTTTTACAGTTAATGAGTGAACAAGAGACAGCAGAGAGAGGTTTGTCCTCCTTTCTTTACAGTGCTTCCTCACTTTTAATTGCATGCACATTCTTTCTCCATTAATTCTTCTTTTTGCTATCATACATTTAGTCTGTCATTAATGCTGCTGTTGTGGAAAACATCCTGCATTGTTCCTGTTCCAAAGAAGGCAGGCACCTCTTAGATAGATAGATAGATAGATAGATAGATAGATAGATAGATAGATAGATAGATAGATATGTGAAAGGCATTATATGATAGATAGATAGATAGATAGATAGATAGATATGTGAAAGGCATTATATGATAGATAGATAGATAGATAGATAGATAGATAGATAGATAGATAGATAGATAGATAGATAGATAGATAGATACTTTATTAATCCCAAGGGGAAATTCACATGATGAATTCTTCACCTAATGACTGCAGGCCAGTGGCCCTTACCTCTCACATCATGAAGTCCTTTGAAAGGCTTGTCCTGGACATTATGAGTCCTCTTATGGCAGACCACCTGGACCCACTGCAGTTTGCCTACCAGACAAAGATTGAAGTGGAGGTTACAATTATCTACTTGTTCCACAAAGCTTATTGTCAACTGAACAAAGCTAGTGGCACTGTGAGGATTATGGGTTTTTTTTTCAATTTTTCTGGTGCCTTCAATACTATCCATCCATCCATGTTAAAGGGTAAAAGGTGGATGAGCCTGTGGTTTCCTGGATAATGGACTTCCTGTTGGACAGACTGCAGTTTACGAGACTCAAGAATTGTGTGAGCAACACTGAAGCACCACAGAGAACAGGCCTGTTGCCTTTTCTCTTTGCTCTGTACACGCCTGACTATAAATATAGCAGCAGATCATGTCAGTTTGCAGAAATTCTCAGATGATTCTGTACTTATGGGGTGTATTGATAAGGGGGATGAGAACTTTGTTTATTGGTGCAGAAAGTTAACATCATCAAAACCAAAGAAACAGTTTATTGACATTCACCACACCAAACCGCCTCTACACCCAGTCACTATTCAGGGAGCAGATGTGGAGGTGGTGCACTGCTACTAGCATTGATGACTCAGCATATCAAGATAAGACTTTTGCATTGGTGTTTAGCTTTTCCCTGAAAATATAAAATCAGAATAAGCAGGAACTAATTGACCAGTGCTGGAATGGGGGAGTAGATGAGTCTGTAAGAGGACAATAGACATGGAAAAGTTAAGGCCTGAAAAGTTATTTAGTGTCTCTCACTGCTGCCCTAGTGTGTTGTCTGCTTCTATTCTCCCAGCCAACGGCCATGCCAGATGACGGAGGATGAGAGATAAATCAAAACACTAAGACAGAGAACCACCTGGTGGCCTATTATCCTGGTTGTATTAATTTGTCAAATTCATTGTATACTGCTTAAATTTTGAGCATATTATCTATAATACATAAGTAAATAGGTAAATATGTTCTCCTGTTTGTTCTGTAACTCTAGCTATTTGCCCGGGCTTACAGAAAGACACAAGATTTGAAGTACAGTACCAATAAACACTGTCAGTGACTAGCTGGCATACATGTATGACTGTTACATGGGGATTGGGGCTTTCTGTTAAGAGCTACACAGAAATGTGTAAAACCATCGCTTTGTGTGATTTTTTAGCTTTTTGGGAAAATATTCAGCCCTGAGACAAAAGAAAAACAAGAAATAATTAGCCCTAATAAAGTTAATGAAAAAAATAAGGATTTCATTTCTGATTCTTAGGATAAATAACTGTTTGACTAAGCCATTCTGACTATTTTGGTTTCATTTTGGGCAAGGACCTTGAGCACGGGAAAGATGCTACATAAGTAAAATGTAATATTATTATTATTATTATTTTTGGCTCAATCTTCTTAATTTTTGATTTTGATCCTCCCTGGTCTTCAGGTTTTGTTTTCATCTCCTGGACCTTTTGTTTTACCCTTATGGCATGTCAATTATTTCTTATCTCTGGCAGACCATTTTAAGAATGCACCCAAAAGCCACCAGCTCTTGTTAATTCCTCATGTGACAAGAAGGTAGTTCCATGCCAAACCAGGGAATGGCAGTGTGCACTAATCCTTTCTCTTCTGTCCCTGCAGACCAAACACGGGAAATTCCGCCTGGACTCGATGACATCACTTCTGGTTCCTGTCCAGATGATGTCATTTTCCCTGTCTGACTTTAAAACCCGCCATATTCCTTCTGCCAATCAGTTCTGTTTTGGACTTGTATCTGTAACATCCCTTAATTCACAATTTTTGTCTATTTTTAAGCCATACTTCAAGTATACAGGGAGGCTGCCCCAAACCTTTTTCTGTGTCAAGGCGTGTTATTTCCACTATATATATATATATATATATATATATATATATATATATATATATATATTGTGGAGCCGACCCGGACACAGACTGGCGGACATGTTGTTTTTCAACCACCACACGTTTATTTACACTATAAATACCGTATTTACATATATAAGTCAAGTGCACAAACCCCAACACAGTCCTGGCCACACAATGCCTTCTCTTTGGGCCGCCTCCAAACTCTCTTCTGCCTCGTCCTGCTTCCACCCGACTCCAGCCCTGAATGAAGGGAGATGGCCCCTTTTATATTCTCCCGGATGAGCTCCAGGTGATTCCCGACACTACTTCATTGGCCACGCTCCAGCGTGGCGGAAGTGCCAGCTGTTCTCCTGGCACCTCTCCGGGCGCCCTTTTAATTCTTCCCCCCAGCACTTCCTGGTGTGGCGGAAGTGCTGAGGTAACAGGTCCCCAAGGCACTGGGGCGCCTCCTGGCGGTGACCACGGGCCCCTACAGGGTGGGGCTTCCATGCCCTCAACCCGTGGCCCCCAAAGCAACCAGGAAGGCGGCCCCCACATGATCCAGGGTGGGCGTAGACCCACATCCGGTCCCTCACGGAGTCCCGGCCGGGTCATTGCCCCTGGCATCCCTGACACTATATATATATATAGGACAGAGCTTGTGAAGGAGAGATGATGAAAGAAAACTTTATAAAAGATAGAAATATAAAAAAATGGTTAAGCAATACTACATAACAAAAAATAATGTAAGGTCTAATGGCCAGGAGGACAGAAGTCAGAGGACAGAGTGTCGCTGCAGTGGTCTACATATGTGTCTGTCTCTTCTTCTCCTCTATCATTACGACGTACAAATTAATCATTAAGCTTCACTTACCTTGTGCTATTGAGCTTCTGAATGAACAACAACAGTTTTAGCTTTTTATTTTCGCTCAGTGTCAAGTCTCTTATTCTGTTACTTTTGCTCTCCCCCTGAACCTTGGTGGTTTAGTTTAGTGGAATTGGTGGTGGGTGTTTTAGCAAGAAGCAACGTGAGTGTAGCCTTTGCAGTGGCAGATTTTGCTACCATTCACTACAAACTTTTTAACGAGTTGTCCTGACACATTCATTTTTGTTTGACAATCATGTCTGACCAGCCAAGACTAACAAACGTTTTGCTGTAAACCCATTTTGGAAAGTTTGAATTAAATTGGCCTTTAGCAATACATTTAAGAGCTGCAATCCTGTTACCTTTTTGATCATTTAATGTTTATTATGCAATGTCTGCGTCTTTTATGCTACAGTTTGAGGATTATTATCATTATCATTGCTATTGTTGTTGTTTATGTTATTGTTGTATTGTGTTTCACTAATATGGGAAAATAATATAAAACAATATAACTGGACAGATTGCCAAATGTTAGAGTCGGCCCTGGATGTGGGGTGATCACAAACTGAAAATAAATGCTAAAATGCTGTCATAAAAAAATTACCTGTTAGCTATTAGCTCAATGTGCTGGTTGCAAATTCTGGCCTATGCTGGTATTGTAAATTTTTTTATTTGCTGTGTGTCGGTAACTGACGTGGCCTTGTTCGTATTTTCATATATTTGCCACAGCCTCACTGTGCAGCTTTTATATATGAAGTTTTATCATTTTTGGGCCACCACTGCAGCTGAAGGACTAAACTAATGTGGAGGCGTTGCAGGAAGTCATTGTAATTGAAGGTTACTAAAGACACAATGAGATGGCTCCTCTCTTTACAGAGCAAAAAGGGCAGGAAGGATAGAGAATTGTCAAGCTGGGAAAGAAAGAAAGAAAGAAAGAAAGAAAGAAAGAAAGAAAGAAAGAAAGAAAGAAAGAAATCCGGTACATTCATTAATATAATAAGATCAGGTTTTTTTAAATTAAACACATTTTAGGATGAGCCCTGTTGTATATCCTGCTCTATGTTTAATCATTTAAATTAGACTCAGAGCAACAACAACAACAATGTATTTCTTGTGTTGCCCAAAATCACACCAGGAATGCCTCAATGGGCTTTAAAGGGCCCTGTTTTTGAACAGCCCCCCAGCCTTGACTCCTGTGGAGGACTGCCGGCTTCCCATGCCGGTCCTCACCCCCAGGCCGCCAGGAGGAGCTCTCCCGACAGCAGGATTGTGCCCCGAGTTCCAGCTGGGCCTTATGGACTATGAGGTGTTTTTACACAGCCCTGCTGGATACCTTGGGGACGAAAGAAAGAAAAGGACTGATTGCCCTGACCCGGAAGGAATAAGGAACTGTGGACTGTTGGGACAGGAACACCTCCGGGTCAGGGGCTATAAAAGGATGGTGCCTCAGTCCAGACACTGAGCTGTGCTGGGTGGGAGAGGAGCAAAGTGTCTGGGCGAGGAGGAGAGTTTATTGTGGTTGTTATAGTTAATGAGTAGTGTGGAAGGTGCTTGGTGCACTCTGTGGATAAAAATAAACAATCGTGGACTTTTACCTGGTGTCTGGAATTGTACCTGAGGGTTCCAGGGTGCACTACTGCCCCCTACTGCCACACTCCCTAAGAAGACAAGAAAAAAAACTCCAAAAAAAACCTTCTAGGGAAAGAAATTGGAAGAAATTTTGGGAAAGGTACACCAGAGAGAGATCCCTGATCTTCTAGGTTAGTTGGTGAACAATGGGTGTATAAAATATGGGGTAAATTCAATTCACAAAAACAGAACACAAGTAACCTGCACAGAACTGGATGGCCAGTCTATCATGGCTACCTCAGAAATACAATACAACAGTACAAACTACAAGGCAAAATGCAAGAATAGTATCATACCATTCACTAAATACAGAACTATCACATATGAGAACACCGATCGGTTCAAATGCTTTAAAAACAAAGTACAAACTCATTAACATTAATGAAAAACCAAAACATCTGCCCCTCAGCTAATTGCAGAACCACAGCCAGATTGTAGAAAAGGAGTCAGACAAGTCAGACTGAGTCAGAGTCCTGGAGACTTCGGCCTACAAGCCGTCTCACCCCTGTTGGCCATTCTACCACTGAGTCAGTACTGGGCCAGCCAATTAGATTAAAAAACCGATGATTCCGGCGCTCCTTTATCTCAAATGACTTTTCCATAGGCAGGTAAACAACTTGGCAGTAGTGCAGTTGCACCGAGTGCCACATGAGGATACTGAGAAGTGACAGAAGATACAGAACAACCAAGGGTTATTAACAGTTTATGAATATTTTACCTATAGTTTAGTACTAATGACTAACAACAGAGCTGCAGTATACAGAGCGAATCAGCAGCTCTACTCAGGGTATTCTAAACTAAAGTAGTGAGTCTTCAGCCTGGATTTAAAAGCTGAGACTGAAGGGGCACCTCTTATATTAACAGGCAGATCATTCCACAGTTTAGGGGTCCTAAAGCTCAACCTCCCACTGCTATTTTATTAATGCATGAAATTTTATATAGGCTGGTATCTTGAGATCTTCACTCGGGTTTGTAAGTAATGATTAGTTCAGATAAGGGCCTTGCCCATTTAAGGCTTTATACATTAAAAGGAGGATTCTGAAATCTGCCCTAAACTTAAATGGGAACTCAGTGTAAGGACCTGAGAACTGGTTTTATGTGTTTGTATTTTCTTATTCTTGTAATAATTTTTGCAGTAGCATGAAAATATTTTTTCAATATCCTGCATATTTAGAAAACGCCTTAATTTTCCAATATTTTTAAGATGGAAAACTTGTATACTTTGGATAGTTTTGTAAGGTGCACTTTAAATGATATGCTGAAGTGAAAGATAACACCTAGATTGTGGGCAGTAAAATCGAATCAAAAAATTCAAGTTAAATAATGACAAAATACATTTGCGATCATTTTTATTCCCTCCAGAAACTTACATTTCTGTTTTATCTGTGTTCAATGACAAGTAGTTCTCATCCATCAACAATAGGAAGGTATATGACTTCTTCATTCATCCTTTCCTAACATCCCATAATCTGAGGATACTACATTTCTCTCCACAAAAAAAAAGTAACAACGAGCCTGCATGTAACTTGTCTGAGACTGTAAGCATCATACAGTTACAGGCACTGATGGCACAAGAACATAATAACATTCACTACTGTCTAAACCTTACACTCGTCTTCATATGCACTGTTATTTTCAATAAAATGGATTAACTAAATAAACTGTAGCTTAACAATATGTTTTAAGACAAAATCTAGCCTAACAAGTTTACTTTATTTTTAAATAGAGCAGCAATTTGCCTTCTCCCTTTAGATTTATAGTCTGTGGCTAGGGTGTGTGCTTCAGATGTGAAGACAGCAGAAGTCCTGAGGTGTCCCGATGTCACCCTACACATCACAAGGACATTCCACACCTTGCAGAATGTTCAGCTTCTTTTTGGTGGCAAGGCTGTGACAACAGTTTTGATGGCATGCTAGACTTTCAGATATGGTAGGACTTCTTTAGGTGTCGATTGGATAAAGAATGCTGGCTTTCAATATCCTTGTTCATAAACCCTGACAAAGTCACCGTCATTTAGTGGTGTCTGTCATAGCATTCCATCTGTTGTTTCTGTGTATCTTTCTCACTTGTCATCTCTTGTTGTGGTTGTTTATCGGTTGCGAGTGCCATAGTGGATGGACAGGCATCCCGCAGGAGATGCAGGATATTTCCTTGCCTGTCTGGGATGACATAATGAAGGAAAATGGGCTTTGCATGTCAGGATGGAACAGGAACCCTTACCTGTCCAGGAGCCCAATATAATGGAAGGACTGGGGGGATAACAATATTTGGATCTTTTATCCAATGATATGTAGGAGGGCAGCAAGGTTTCCAGGCCAAGCAGTCTGAACGACTGCAGGTCAGTGGTGGTCACTTCAATTCTATTGAAGTTCTTTGAACACGTTAAGGGCACAGAGGCTAAATATATCCATGTGGTGAAGCGTGTTGAAGGTTCATGGCTGTATGCAAATTTTTTGGTAAAAACAGTGTGCTCAGGCTTGGATGGTGGTCAGGTGTCCAGGATAGCTTAGCTATTTGCCCCCTGTTTGTTCAGATGGAAATTGGCTGATCGCACATTCACGTACAGATGTGGTCAGTTCAGCCGGTTTCCTCATTGGTGCTGTGAGGATGGATATTAAGTCACATTACACCCACCATAGTATAAAGGAGCCTGAGTAGGAAGTAAGATAAAAAAGAGAGAGCCAGAAGTTAAACTGAGAGGAAGAATGGAAAAGAAGTCAGGTAGGATGATGGCAGAGCCGGTGCTGTGGAAAGGAGGCAAGCAGTCGGGGATCAAGTTTGGAACAGTGGTACACCAGGGCTAGGGTTGCTCCTGCTAAGCTTGTCTCCAGTGGCTGGGGGATAGGGCATTTGCTCTCTGGGATCTTAAAAATAATCAGATGAGAGAAATATGGTACAAAAAGAGAGATATAAACATTTAACTTATTTTAAAAAGCAACTTTTACTCTCAATATACAATGTAGTATAATCATTTATACAGTACATACATATCCAGGCTGAAGATAAGCCACTGGAGCAGAACAATCATCATCCAGTTCTTTTGTGGGGAATGCAGATTATTGTACTTCCAATTCAGTGAAGTTCTGCAGACATTCTTCTTGCAGACGGCTTCCAGCTGCTAGAAAGATCCTCGCTGTTATCAATATTTACACATTGTGCATATTCAGTGAGCTTTTTATGAAACTTGCCAGGTATGGATAACTACCATCTGAGCTTATGTTATACATGTGTGCACAGCGCACTTGCTCAGTCATGGCCTCTGCCAGAAAGTGATGAGTCAGGTCTGCTTTAATCAACCAAAACCGCTTCCTGAAAGAACTGCTTCTATTTCCGCTGCATTAGGCTCACAAATCACAATTATCAAACAGTTCTTTTTCAGTTCTGGTTACAGAGCTCCAGGAGATCCCACAGACACACAGGGATGGTGGTAGGAGAAGGGAGCAGGGTTCAGAGGGTGCTTGTGGACCCAAGGGGTGGCAGCAGGGACACAAGCCAGGTAATGGTAGACTGTGCTTGCCAAAGGACATCTCCCCTCGCTGAGCGGACTTTGGAAAGTGTGCAGAGGAAATGTTGATTAGAAGGAGGCACTGAGACTTGGGATTGTATCTTTAATGGATGGATCCTGCCTGTTTTTTTCTTGCTTTTAACATATACAAGGTTGATTCATTTATTTGGGTTTTAACCTCCATGAATGTATTCACTAGCTGTTCTATCCATCTAAGATGTGGTGAAATCTAAATAATCAATGTAGACCTCTGCCTTCACAATTGCAGTGCATCATCTATCAGAATGCATTTTGTTTCCCGATTTTCCTCATCTTGCACCCTCATCCATGCTAGAAAAAATATTGCTCAATCTCAAGGACTCAGAAACCATCTCTGTAATATATAAAATCATTTTACAGTCCCTCCCTTTCAAAGATCCAAGAGGACACTGGGAAAAAGATCTCTCAATTAATATATCAGAAAAGTAGTGGAAAGTAGCAATGCAGAGAATTCACTCGAGCTCCATATGCGCAAAGCATACAATTATACAACTCAAAATAATATATCGAGCACATCTGTCTCGACTAAAACTCTCCAAAATGTTTCCAGGGCGAGATCCAACCTGTGAACGCTGCAATCAAGTCCCAACATCACTGGGTCACGTGTTCTGGGCCTGCACCAAATTAACATCATTCTGGACCAAAATTTTTAATTACCTTTTAGACAGCCTTGGACTCACAATCCCTCCTAACCCATTAACAGCTGTGTTTGGGGTTCTTCCAGGTGGGTTTAAAGTGGAGAAAGACAAACAAACTGTGATTGCATTCACTACACTTTTGGCACGCAGATTTATTCTGCTAAACTGAAAAAACCAAACTCTCCTCTTTTAAGTCAGTGGGAAACCGATGTGTTATACTATTTGAAATTGGAAAAAATCAAATACTCAGTTAGAGGATCTGTACAGACTTTTTCAAAACATATTATAAATACACTGAAACTAACCGCATATTGTTTATTAGTGTAACAAATCTGATTGTAATTAACTTGTAACAATATAATGGTCCAAGGAACAGCCATAGTATTTCAAATACCATAACTGCTTTAGCGTTGTTACTCTCACTTCTCCTTCTTCTTCTTCTTCTTCTTTCAGCTCCTCCCGTTAGGAGTTGCCACAGTGGATCATCTTTTTCCATATTACTCTCACTGCACCACGCGGAGTATTTATATCACTGTATCTGAGTGTGAATCACAGCAGCAGCTGATCGGAAAGAGAATTATCGGTATACGGCATTAAGCACACGCTGTCTCAGCCACTGCAAAACGTTTTAAAGCCTTTCCTGTACGGACCTTGCGGTTCAGAAACAGTTTAATCCCAAGATCTTTAAATGCACTCAATCATATGCTCCTTGTAGAACTGTTAGTACTTATAAGTACAATCACCCCACTGTAAAGTTGCACTACAGTTATAATATTGCACAACCTGCACCACTTTATTAAGCGCATATTTATATATGATGATGACATCATTTTTAAGATGAAATGCAGCAAAATATGTTTTTTAAATTATACAGATAAAACTTTAACTTCATTTAAATAAAATATATTCTTCACTGGGAGTGTCGTGAAGGATAGAATAATTAAACATGTACTACGAAGATATTTCAATGTTCCTTAAACGTTTTGAAGAATCGGCGCTAAGCTTACAGATGGCTTAACTTCTATTACAGAGCTGATTGTATGGCGATCGGTTACTTGGGGAAATAAAAGCAAGGACTGCAGTGGCATATATTGAATATAAAACAGAAAGAGAAAATAACAACACAGCTAAAAACGCAGCAACAAATTTCGGCAAAAGTTAAATGCTTGTGTCATGAGCACGAGGCGGCTATGCAGTGTCTGCAATGGACGTGGCCATCCACTGTGCATAAGCTACTTTACTGACATTGGCGGGCGAAGGAGCCACCGATTCTTCTGCTGCACAGTGCCACCACAAGCCTAGAGCCACCCCTGAGTACTGCTGCAATAAATTATTTCATCGAAGTGAAACCCATGTTTAATAACGTGCTTTAACTCCTATCATCATAAAAATGATATCACGTATACATCTCAGTATTTTAGTTATTCAGAGAGCTGTAATATCACAAATGTAATGGACTCTGTGTCCAGTTGGAGTAAGAGAGCCGGTTTAAGAAGCAAGTAGTGATTCACACACATAGAGCACATCGAAGATCAAATACAAAACAAAGCATTTAACGTGCTACTTTAATTACGATGTGATTTGAGAAACTGGTTAATTAAACGATTTTAAGATGACAAAAATAAACTACGTGATTAAAGTGGAAATGTCGAGATTGAAGTTGACATTTCGTGCTTTTTCCCCACCGTGTGCCTTTTTTCTCTGTACCCTAATAAGCTTTCATATGACACTCAGACAGTGGGCTACAACTCGGCTTTTCACGGCGACTTTGATATGTGACTTCTTTTTTATTTCCGGCACTGTGCGATTTTGTGAACGTGAGCTTTCAAGTTTCTCCAACACGCTATGTCACTTGATCAACTTCATTTTGTTGATTATACCACGGTTTATTTGAACAAATAGTATGTTTTTCCTTTGCCTCCACTTGGTATTCGCTGAAATTCTTATATTTTCCCCCGTGCTTTTCACATTGTCTTTTCACAGAAGGCTGAGTTTAAGGGCGATTTATATTCATTTGCATATTCAAAGAGGTGTAATTCTGGGAGGAGTTGGGGCGTTACATAATGCGCGTGCACGAGCATTACTTTTCACGCTGATCGGGATTTATGTAGCGGAAGAACGTGGAAGTTGGAGTACGCACAGATTCCTGCAACTGGATATTTCTGTGCTTACGCCACGTTATAGTGCGAGTTCTACGCACGGCGTTATACATGAGGCCCCAGATTACTAGGACTGTATTTTTTCACTTAAGGACCATTGCAAAAGTTAGAACTCCTATAACATTGTAAGATACTGAGAAATTAAATGTGGTTTTGTTTTTTAAGTCAGGTAGATTACTGTAATGCACTCTTGACAGGACTGCGTAAAAAAGACATTAATCAGCTCAAGTCAAGTCAACTTTATTTATAAAGCACCTATATAAAAAACACAAAAGTGTCTACCAAAGAACAGTACAATAAATAATAGTAATATCGCAAAGACAAGAAATTGTAATTAGTGTAGAGTGCAGCAGCAAGAATCTTAACTAGAAAACACAAATTTGAGCACATCACACCAGTTTTAGCATCATTACATTGGTTACCCTTGTTCTTTAGAACTGATTTTAAAGCCTTAAATAATCTAAAACTTCCTATATTTTTTTTAACGCCTGTCCCCCTGCACTTCAAGTCATAGACTTAGATCTTCAAATGGTGGTCTGCTTCTAATTCCAAGAGCTAAGCATAACTGAAAGCATGAGGTGGCCTTTTGATGTTATGCACCTAAAATGAGAAATACTTTACCAACAGAAATATGCCAGGCTAACACTGTGGAACATTTACAAAAAACTGCTAAAAGCCCACTTTTTTAATTTGGCTTTTCATAGCTACATTTTAGGTGTGGTCCTAATAGGCTATATAGGCATAGAATTTTTACATTCTCCATGGATTTACAATCTTTACTTTACAATTCTTACTGGATTTTTCTGTGCTTTCTTTTCTGGTTCTTCTGTGGTGGCATTTTCTAAGATCACCTGACCAAGACACCATGCAGCCACCTGTGATGCCCATATGAAAACGGGTGCCCCAGCTGTCCATGAGACCGATTGCATTGAATCCTCTCCGACAGAGCCTGGAAACAATGAATACGGATGTAAGCGCATTTATGTTAGGTAGAATGCCCAGTGGGGCTGCAGGGGTCTTTAGGCCTTGGATCCCCTGCAGATTTTGTTTTGTTCTCTAACTTAACTGGAGGTTTTTTTTATTTTGCTTTTTCTGATCACTCAGTGAGCTGACCTTATCATTGTACCCATCTGTAGAGACCTATAATTTCACATTATATATAAGGATGCTGTTTTCTACTAATTACATGCCAATGTTTTTTAAGCTTGTATGGAGTTATTTATTTATTTGGTGTCTTTGCTACTTACCTAATCTTATATTTTTCTTCTTTGATCCTGTCATTTTAAGAAACCCAAGGTCTTATGTAATGCAATTACTGTGGCTATTTACCTCCATTCAGAGACAGAATTAAATAGTACTATTTATTCATGTGAGCAATTTTTTTCATTCTTTGTTGGCAAAATCGATACTATCTGCTTTCGCATGGTTCCATTTGGGTTATGTACTTCCTATTGTTAATAATGCCATTGTTTTGATGTTGTTTCACTTTCACAGCTATTGACACACTTAGACCTACTTTTTTGACCTCTTGATGTTGCTCCACCACGCCTCTTACTGGAAGTGTTTGCTATCTTGGGTCCAGCATTATAAGTTATTATAAATGGATCTATTACTGAGGGGGTCGTGCCCTCATTTTTTAAACTTGCAGTGGTGCAACCCTGTCTTAAAAAAAGCAGAATTAGACTTTGGTGTATTAGGTAATTTTTGCTTGATTTCTCAATTGCCATTTTTGGCTGAAATATTAGAAATAATTTATTTATAATCAATTAGTTGATTAACTTAACTGCAATCATTTATTTGAAATCTACCAATCTGGCTTTAAGCATGGTGTTGAGACGGCCCTACTGAAAGTATTTAATGACATCTCTCTCATAACGGACTCAGGTGGGACAGCAACCCTTGTCCTTCTAGGCCTTTCTGCAGCTTTTGACACTTTTGATCATGAGATCTTACTGTTACAGTCACATGAAAAAGTTTGAGAACCCCTCTTAGTCTGTATAATAATTTACTCTGCTTTCAACAAAAAAGATAACAGTGGTATGTCTTTCATTTCCTAGGAACATCGGAGTACTGGCGTGTTTTCTGAACAAAGATTTTTAGTGAAGCAGTATTTATGAAATTAAATCAAATGTGAAAAACTGCCTGTGCACAAATGTGTGTCCCCTTGTCATTGTGCTGACTTGAATGCCTGTCACTGCTCAATGCTGATTACTTGCGTCACCAATTTGGTTGGATTAACTCGTTAACCCTTGAACTTCATAGACAGGTGTGTCCAATCATGAGTGGTAAAAGGTATTTAAGGTGGTCAATTGCAAGTTGTGCTTCCCTTTGACGCTCCTCTGAAGAGTAACAGCACGGGATCCTCAAAGCAACTCTGAAAAGATCTGAAAACAAAGATTGTTCAGTCTCATGGTTTATGGGAAGGCTACAAAAAGCTATCTGAGGTTTAAACTGTCAGTTTCAACTGTAAAGAATGGAATCAGGAAATGGAAGGCACAGTTGCTGTTAAACCCAGCAGGTCTGGCAGACCAAGAAAAATACAGGAGCGGCATATGCACAGGATTGTGAGAATGGTTACAGACAACCTACAGATCACCTCCAAAGACCTGCAAGAACATCTTGCTTCAGATCGTGTATCTGTACATCGTTCTACAATTCAGCGCAATTTGCACAAAGAACATCTGTATGGCAGGGTGATGAGAAAGAAACCCTTTCTGCACTCACGCCACAAACAGAGTTACTTGTTGTATGTGAATGCTCATTTAGATAAGCCAGATTCATTTAGGAACAAAGTGCTTTGGACTGATAAGACAAAAATTCAGTTATTTGGTCATAACAAAAAGCACTTTGCATGGCGGAAGAAAAATATTGCATTCCAAGAAAAACACCTGCTACCTACTGTCAAATATGGTGGAGGTTGCATCATACTGTGGGCCTATGTGGCTAGTTCAGGGACTGGGGCCCTTGTTAAAGTCGAGGGTCGGATGAATTCAACAAATTCTTCAGGATAATGTTCAAGGATCAGTCACAAAGTTGAAGTTACGCCGGGGTTGGATATTCCAACAAGACAATGACCCAAAATCTTTGAAATCTACAAATGCATTCATGCTGAGAGAGAAGTGCAATGTTCTGGAATGGCCGTCACATTCCCCTGACTTGAATATCATCGAACATCTATGGGATGATTTGAAGCAGGATGTCCATGCTTGGAAGCCATCAAATTGAACTGAACTGGAAAGATTTTGTATGGAAGAATGGTCAAAAATACCTCGATTCAGAATCCAGACACTCATCAAAGGCTATAGGAGGACAGCGTCTAGAGGCTGTTAGATTTGCAAAAGGAGGCTCAACTAAGCTTACCTGTCTAATTTTGTTATGATGCATATTGCATATTTTCTGTTAATCCAATAAACTTAATGTCACTGCTGAAATACTACTGTTTCCATAAGGCATATCAGATATTAAATGAAAGTTGCTACTGAAAGCTCAGCTAATGATAAGCAAAAATCCAAAGAATTAAGAGGGGTTCCCAGACTTTTTCATATGACTGTAACTGGTTCAGATCACATCTCAGTGAGAGACGCTTTTCACCTTTTTCGTCTACTGCTACTGTTAAATGTGATGTTCCTCAGGGATCCATTCTGGGTCCTATTTTATTTTCAGTATATCTCCATCCTATAGGCGCTTCTTTTAGAAAGGTTAACGCTGCTGTTCATGTTATGCTGATGACATGCAGGTCTATATTCCTTTGTGTAACTCTTCTATGAATAAGCTGCACAATTGTCTTGTAGAACTAAAATCCTGGATGGCTGACAATTTTCTTGATCTTAATGAAAATAAATTGGAAGTGCTGAGAGCTGGTCTTCCTTCCAAAGCTCTAATTGTTTTTGAACTCCTTGGCTCTTTCATAGGCTTTTGCAAACATCATGTTCAAAATCTTGGGGTTATTTTTGATAGTACCCTCTCTCTTTTGAGAAACAAATAAATTCTGTGATCAAGAGTTGCTTTTCACTGCTTTGTTTTTTAGCCAAGGTTAAACTTTTTATCTCTTGGGGGTTTTGAGAAACTTACTCATGCTTTTATCTTTTCTCACCTTGATTCCTACAACTCTTTGTATTGTAGGATCATCAAATCCCTGATACGCAGGTTGCAGTTGGTTCAGAATGCTGCTGCCCGTTTTTTGGTCCAGGCAAGAAAGTTTGATTCTGTTTCTCCAATTTTATCCTTTTCACACTGGCTGCCTGTTAGTTTCAGAATTGTTTTTGAAATTTTCCTGCTGGTTTTAAAGTCAATACTTGGGGATGCTCCCACTTATTTATCTCAATTGTGTGTTATTCACCAGCCATCCAGAGAGCTTAGATCTACCTGTCAGTTGTCTCTTATGGTCGGTCGTACTAACTGCAAAACTAAGGGAGACCGGGCTTTTGCAGCTGCTGTGCCTCAACTGAACTCTTTAAAATTAGATTGAAGACACATTTCTATTCTTTAGCTTTTCATGACCTGCATTGATACTGATGGTTCTTTCCTCTTAGTCATATGTTTGTTTTCAATTTACTGTTGGTTCATATTGTGTTTTACTGTATTTTATTCTATATATTTTATTTATGTTTATTGTATATTTTATTGTAAACACTTTGGCTACAGCATTACTGATGCTGTTTTAAATGTGCTCTATAAATAAATTCCCAATGACATTAACATAAGCACTCTGCTCTGTATACGTGACAACACTACTACTATGTATTTCTTCTACTATCACTACTGCATACTTTCATATATCTATTTTCTGAAACTTTTAAATTCAATCCTAGAAGTTAATCTGACTCAACTAAAACTGGTCTGACCATCAGAAAGTCATTTAACTTGCCTGTACTCCTAAGTAAAACCATGAGGTACATGGATCTCTAATGTTTATCTCTAAATTAGCTAGATCTAACTGATCTCTTTTTTAAGAAGAATCTGGATTACAGTATATTGGGAGAACCTAGATATTAGCTCAACAAATGGTCTTAATGGACTCCTCTTGTTTGTCAAATTTATCAAGTTCTTGTGCTCTAATGCCACTATAGAAAAATACATGGGTCAATTTTCAAATCCAGTTAGTGTTCTGGAGGTCATGGCTAACCTTAAGCATAAATAACACATGGGACAGAGGGCTAGTCCATTGCAGGGCCCACTCACACACTCATTTACTTTAGAGTCATCAACATGCGTGTTTTTAGGATGTTGGTGAGACAACAGAGTAGCTGGACAAAACGTCATGCGGGCATGAGTATTGGTGTACCCTACAAACCTAGGATTCTGGAGCTGTGAAGCAACAGTACTGTCTACCTTGGCGTTACACTTTAGAAAGGCATCATATATAATAAAGCACTTTTGCTGTGCTACATTGTAGCAAGACTACATAGAATTAAAATCTGTGGACTTTAGAATGCTGAAGGAAAATCCATTCAGGCATAGTAGTTGACAGATAAGTTTTGGAGGACCCCACTTAGTAGGATTTCCATAGAAGGCATCATGTTACTATGACTACTAGGGCAGGAAATGGGGCAAACTTTTTATCTTAGGATGACCACTAACTGAGAAGGTGGAGGAGAGAGAAAGGAAGCAGCAAAATAAAGGGCTCAGCTATCTAAGCCTAAGAAGATGGTGCAGGCGAACTTCACCTAGGAACATCCGCTATTTTTAGGGTGGCCATCCAGAAGAAAAGAAACGGTGAGGTGAATACCTGAGAAGATGTATAGGTTTCGGTATATGGCCCGATGGTTCTCCTTGTTGGTTAGTCGGACTTTCCTCTCTGTTCCTCAGATTAGCGAGAAATGAGCTATATACATCTGCTCGCTGTTATTTTTTCATATCACTCAGCCTGAACTTTAAGACAGGATATTCATTGTCATTTCATCTTAACTGTACTTAATCATTCCCATTCTTTTTTTTTGTATGATTTGGAATATTTGTATCTCTTGATGTTTGTATTTATGAAGGGGATAAGGTCAGGGAAGTGGCATCTGTGGGAAATAGGATCACTAAACGAATACCCTGCCACCGTTTTACTGTATATGTATGTGTAAATGCTGTGTTTTTTACCACAATACACTTACAGATTTAATGAAGTTCATCTATCATCAGGTTTTATTTTTTATTTTTTTGAGTATTGGCAGGAGCTGGAAGGGGGAAGAGGGGTTTAGGACCGTATATTTTAATGTTAGTAGATCTTTCGAACATCATCCACTTCTCTTATGGGCGGTGAAGTGTAGCTGTACTACCTTTTATAAGGCTGTAGCCGCTTTTGCGTAAGGTGAAGTCAGGCACGGGTAAGACGCGTGTCGAAGAAATCTCTCAGTCCAAAAGTTTGTTTTAAAAATATTTAGTGAAAGTTAAAGGCAAATAATCCATATAAGAATAAAAAGAAAAATAGTTACACACAAAGAATAAAGGCAAAAAAAGGGAAAATGTATCTTCTATAAACTTAGTTTTTCTTATGAAGCTTTGGTTACTTCTGTACTTAAAGGTTATTTATTTCTTCTTCTGTATACTTTAAACATACAGTTCAAAACTTAGATCTTTTAATTTATGAGTTACTTTACACTCAAAAGACCCTTAGGCCGTTGGCACTTAGATATGCGCCAGGCTCAGTACCGTCTAAGTAACGCAACGCATAAAACGAATTCTTTTAAGGACACGGTTAAAAAACCGTATGCCTCTATACCTTACACAAGGTAAGGCAAAACACTTACTAAAGAACATTGTTTACTCAAAAACTGTTAAGAGATGACAGGAAAATACCAACTCAATTCTATTCACGGGGGTTTTAGGAACCTCCCATATTTTATGCATTATCATCTAGTAAATATTCATACATTTTATAGAACTAGGAAAATGGCTCTTACACATCCGGCCCCTAATTCTTTATGCTAGGGCAGAAATCAATTACTTAACTCTACTTAATAAGAGCCTTCATTACTTTACCAAACTTAAAACAAACCTTAAGAAGCTTAACTTAGTTTCTACTATAAAAACACAAATATTAAGTTTAGGAAACTTTATAGCTTAAACTCTAATGTATAAAACACACGCACTAAATTTAAAAGGCTTTAAAATTAGGCATGCAAAAAGAGAATGAGTCATTTTTTTGAGCGATTGTTACAACATGTAGGAAATGTCAGTTATCAGGAATGACAGAATCATCTGTTTTACATTTTAATAAAATATCTTCATCTTTCTCTTCTTCTTTTCCCACTCCTGTGTGGAGTTGATGTGCTTGATCAGACTTCTCCATACAGCTTGCCCCTGCACCTCTACACCAGTTAGGACTTTTTACTTCAGATCATCTTTTGTTTTTATCCATCCACCTCCAGTTTGGTGTCCCCTGCTTTCTCTTCCCCTGAACTTCCATTCCCATCACTCTTTTGCCCACATCTTCATTGTCTCTCCTCATCACATGTCCATACCACCTTCTTTCCTGTACTCTCTTCAATATCTCTCCCACTTTTGTTATTCTTCTGATTTTCACATTTCTAGTTCTGTCCTTTTCTTTTTCCTTTAATGGCCAGTGTAATGGTTTTATAATTAAATACATTCACCCAAAATATTAGGCTTCTTCAGCAGTGCCTGGGTTTTTAATAGATTTATATGATTAAAGAATCAATTGAAATTCCTGAAACTGAAATACGAATAGAAAACAAGATCCCTGGCAAAGCAATATCATCCAACATCCATAAGGGGGCAGCATTGGCCAAGTTTATTGCAAATTGTCCTGCGTGTCATAATGTTTACAGTCATATCAAGGCCACTGTGGTGTTTCTATCATTCCCGCCAAATAATTTCAGGCTGTGAAAAGTCTCAGCCATGTGGGTGACACGTGTACATTTGTTAAATGACCAAAGATTATCCATCACACTTGTGCACGGCGCACAGATGCAAGCAAATATGCTCACCCACAAAGAGAGCAACACAAATGCAAATATTTAAAAGTGTTCCAGGAAAGGCCTAAGACAACCGGTGGAAATTTATTAGCTGTCAAGCACACTCATAAATAAAGATATAAATCTGCTTGTGAACATGGCAGAAACAGATTGGAGGGCTGTAGTTGTGTTAACTTAAAATAGCAAAAGTGTTGTTTGGCACAGCTGGTAATGATGTTATAATAGGGACACAAGTATGTCTTTACTTGTCCTGAAAATGTGAAATCACAATTCAAAATTAAATATAAATGCCAATGCATTCTAAAAATAATAGTTATAATATTAATACTGTGGTGTGGAACCAGTCCAGGGTTTGATTCTGCTGCTGGGATGGGGTGCTGCCCTCATGACTATGAACTGGGGTAAGTGGGTTTGTGAATATTATGGTATGGCACTACAGTTAGCACTATGGTCTGAAAACTCTGGAATTCTAAATTTAAATCCTGGTCACTTTATGGGTTTGAATTTCTGGTTTCCCAAATCACAAAAGTGTACAGGACAGGAAACGTGGTCCTCCTTCGGCATGCTGACCCTTTATTTTAAAGGTATTGGGGTTGTTAGAGCAATTAATGTTAATAGTAAATTCACATACATTTTTGTTCAATTTGTATATAATGTAGGCCTCACATAGCTACAGTGCATAGATAAGTGAAGATTCTGTTTTAGTGGACATATTAATATATAGAATGCTCTTAATGTTTGGCTGTATCTCTTGCGTGACAAAAGAATAAGTTACAGGGAAACGTGTTTCCTCACTCTGCACATTACAATAAAACTTTGAACTTGAATAAGCTCAGTTTGTTAGATAGACAGCTAGACAGAAACACAAACTGTTAGGCAGAAAAGTACAAAGGTGTGGAGTTGTCTGACCACATGGACATTATATACGAATGTCATACTTATACAGTAGGTCATTGTGCATGTGATAACACAAAAATATAATCAAGACACTTAAGCCTTAAACGACATAGCATAGACAAGACTTTTTTTGTGTGAGTGTGTGTATTATCAACTTTGCTCATTTTTTGTGTGAACATTTTGCTTTGAAATTTACCAAAATGATTAAAATGAAAACACCTGGAAGGTGGAATTTCTTTGTACACAAGTCATTTCTAGTAGCTGCATTTTTAAACTATTTTGGGAACCCTTGAGAAATACAGTTGCAGGTGGCATATTTATCGAAGCCAAGAGTGGCCTTTAACTTTGGAATTAATCAAATACTTCCCAATAAGCTGCAGTTTGAGTTAAAGCTTCTCTAACTTTTCTACTGGGGTTCCTTTTATACCAATGGCAATACACTTTGCATAATGCCTCACTGTGACTGTGACTGCCAACTCAAAAGCTGGCTTTCTTTTTAGTCATTCTGGTGTGTGTTCAGATCATAGTGTGTGGGTATATTTATTTATTTATTAACCTACCTATTTATGTATTTATTTATTTAAATCTATTTATCTATCTATCTATCTATCTATTATATAGTGCCTTTCAGTATCTATCTATCTATCTATCTATCTATCTATCTATCTATCTATCTATCTATTATATAGTGCCTTTCGGTATCTATCTATCTATCTATTATATAGTGCCTTTCAGTATCTATCTATCTATTTATCTATCATCTACCAAGAGGAACGCAAAGGAAATGTTTGAGTGCCAAACCGTGCCATCCTGTTTTCTTGCAGTAATAAAGCAAACAAACAAAAAATAACAGGTGCGCAATAGCAAGAAATGAACAGAAAATGCAATCAGCAGAAGTAGATATGTTGTAAGCAGCACTCAGTTCTTCAGGCTCGCAGTGCCATGTAATGGGTTGCTCATCTCCCAAATAAGACACCTCTTTCCAGAAGCACCTTGCTTTTATAGCTCATGGACTGGAATAGATGGTGTCAGTTTCCCTCATTTCTGAGCTGTGGGTGGAAAAAGACACAAAACAGTCAGTGATTGCGCCCCCTGGTGTAGCAGAGTGGTAGTGCTTATCTCTGATGACCCTCTGATATGCATGCATAACACAATCCACCTATCATATGGTGCCTTTCATATCTATCTATCTATCTATCTATCTATCTATCTATCTATCTATCTATCTATCTATCTATCTATCTATCTATCTATCTATCTATCTAAAGTTGCTCACAAAAAAGTAAGGGCCAAGAGAAATGTAGATAATTATTCATTTTCCTACGTTTTAAAATTTACCTCCACCAAGCACTTTCGATCTATAAAAAAACTGGCATAAAGTTTTGTATGTTCATCTGTTAACAATTCTGCTTCTGTATTCCTAGAACTGGTTAATCAAGAGCTATTAATAAAATTATAGGCACACAAAAATCCAAAGATTAATCAACTGTGTATAGTATTATAACCATACCAAATAAAATTACAACTAAGTGGAAAGTTTATTTTTTTGTCATGGACTCCAGCATCTGCACATGATGGTTTTATCTACTGGCCCAACTGACTGGTATGTAAGTGATTAGATTGGCGTGTTCAATATGCTCAAAACACACTATTATATCTTGGGTACCATATATTTTTAAAAGAGAATAACTGAAGTTGTGCTTTGTTTATGTTTCAGGTCATGCAAGTACTGGGATTGCAGAGATCTGATAGTTTTATATGCTGAATAGCTTCAAAGAACAAAGTCAACAGTCCAAGCAAACTTTAGTGTAATTACAAAAAAAAATAAAAAATCACAAAGAGCATGAATGAAATAGATTTGTACTGTCACACACGTGTGATTAGGAGGCAGCTATAGGGCCTGAGTAACTGTAATATTACATCAGACCAGGGGGTGGCGGAGTGTGCTGACTGCCTCTCTCAGTCTCTTGCAGACCATTCCCAGGAAATCCCACCAGGTTCCGGTGCCACTGATGTCATCACTTCCGGTCCTGGGGCCCATGATGAAGTCACTTAAAGATCCGGCATGGAGGGCATCATTTCCTCTTCTAGCCCTTAAAACCGCCATCTTACCTCCACTTAATGAGTTCTATTTTGGACTCTGTCTTGTAAACAACTCACTTTTTCAAACGTTTTGCAGCCAGGATCATATTATATGGGTGGCTACCCCAAACTTTTGTGACTGTCTGGAGTCAATTTGTTTCAGTACACATACAGAAAATGAGGTTTCCCTTTCAAAGGGCTACAATTCTAAACTTCTTTATCTTCTATGCTTTACAGTGTATTATGCTAATATTCAACTCAACTTAACTTTTATTGTTATTCTGCCACATACTGTACATACTATATGGTTGTACGAAATGGCGTTCCTTACACTCCCAGGTGCATAGACAAATCAACTTATGTTTAACATACACCATAACATTACCAAAACCAGTGCAACAATACAATGTACCAAGACAAAAAATGCAGGACTATAAAACTCAAACAGTGCTCAATGTCCATAGTGAAGTGCAGAGTGCAGAGTGACCGTACATGATTGAAGCAATCTTCTTCTTTTGGCTTTCTCCATATCTTCCTGTCCTCTGCCTCTTGTTTTTTTACACCATCACCTGCATGTCCAATCTCACCACATCCATAAACCTTCTCTTAGGCCTTCCTCTTTTCCTCTTGCCTGGCAGCTCCATCCTTACCATCCTTCTCCCATCATACCCAGCATGTCTCCTTTGCACATCTCCAGACCAACACAACCTCACCTCTCTGACTGTCTCCAAACCGTCCAACCTGATCTGACCCTCTCATGTACTCATTTCTAATCCTGTCCACAACAATACAAATTTCCATATATGGAGGAATTTTATAGGAATATGGTGCTGGGTGACAGAAGTCTGATAGCCAGTGGTGAGAAGCTGTTCTAGAACCTGGCTGTACTGGTCCTAATGCTGCAGAATCTTCTGCCTGACAGCAGGAGGTCAGTGTGTGTGTGTGTGTGTGTGACAGGTGAGAGACGTCTTTCACAATGGCGGAGGGCTCTACACAGACAGCGTGGCTGAAAAATGGCCTGGAGCGAGGAGAGGGAGACCCCTGTGATATTAAATAAATGATATTAATGGACTCATAATGCTATTCTATTGTCAGAAATCTATGTGTCCTCTTTCCCTGCCATTTTAGTAACCAGTTTAGTAAGCAGTAGTGATGAGCAATACGTGAATGAGTTTAATGAAAATGCGGGATTGTTCTGTAATTTCGGCAAACTTAGTGAAATGCATTAAAATCAAGGAGAAAGGAGAAACTGAAATGGTTTGGAGTGGATTGTAGTGTTGTAATGGTCTTCTAAGAGTCCCTGAGGGCGAGGGAAATGTCTGTCAATTATTCTGGACTGAATATTGTTGCCAAAAATGTGACCTGAGCTGTGAGGCACCAATGCTAACCACTGCACCATTGTGCCTCCCTAATATAAAATTATATTCTGAATTCTTTATCTCTCCCTGCATCTCCTGAGCTCCTATGACTACAACTTACTAACACCCATTGAGCCTGTGATGCAAGGGAAAAGTGTTACATACTCTGGGGGCTGCTGGGGTGGATAGTTTCTTAGCTGGCTGGGAAGTCTTTTTAATGGAAGGAAGTAGGTGGACGTTATCCCAGCCAGGTTGATTATTGGTACCTTTTTTGGCCAGGAGACTGTTTTAATGGAGGAACAAAGAGGAAACTCCTACTCAGGGCCATGTGCTTCTAGGTACACTGGGTGGTGACATCCCTTTGACGTGCATCCAATTCTGACACCCACAGGGTTGAATGGGAGTTGTAGAATTGGTGGGCAGCCCTGTTGGGGTTCATGGGTGTCACTAAGGGGAGTTGCTGGAGGCAGGCTCTCCTCTCACAGGGAGGACCCATCTGACCCAGAAGTGCTTCCTGGACAAAATGTGTTAGCACCAGATGTGCTCCTGGGTCCTTTATAAAGGAAGCTGCTCCACTTCTCCCAGGGAGTCGGAGTTAGGAGAGTATGCAGCAAAGTTCACCTAGAAGGAATGGAGAATGGAAGAGTTGTTTGATTGGGGTTTTAGAGTCTGTATAAGTTATTTGAGGCAATAAGTCTATTTATTGGCATCTGAAACTGTGTCTGTGCTGTTGGGTCTGGGGTGTGGGGTTCTGCAACACCCCCTGCTGGTTCATACTGTGTTTTCTCCACAGGAAAATGTCACTACATGGAAAACCATCCCTCACTGCCACTCCTGCAGAAGAGATGTTTGGGATATACTGTACACACTTCATACACATTGGAGCTTCAAGTTTCTTTTCCATCTCTGATGCAACTTTTGGGTAGTGATCAGCAATATTTTCATCACACGTGGCATAATGAGCATCGTACTACTAGAACAAGTCTGGCAGCTCAACAAAATGTCTACAAAATGTGTAGTGATTTTTTTTTTACACACATGGGGAATTAATACAAGTAAATACTTCCAGATACGAGTAAACATCTATGTTGGGTGTCAATGACATGGAAATAGAAATGAAGTACAGTTCTGCAGCAGATTCAACTTTGCAAAATTGTTTCTCTCAGCACTAGTTAGCAAATTTGGAATTATAATCACATATTTGAAATTTGTTTGAAATTCAAGATACTTGTGCAAAATGTTTTACTTCTGGTAGGAAATCAAATTAAAATTATACACACAACAAAGAACACAACCCCCCCAACACACAGAATGTCTGGCTTGCATAATAAGAGAGCAGCTGCCGTCTGATAACAGGCTTGTAGGTGGCAGTAAGCTGTGATCAGATCTTCTCAGTTCTACCGTGGCATTAACATTTAAATCTGAATAGAGAAGATCCAGCGTGTTGCGTCCACAATTGGAACACAATGATAGAAGTTTGTCCCTTCTAAAAGATCCCCCTGTTTGTAGTCACCAGCATTCTAGGATCAGAATGATTCATCATTAGAGAGTTGCTAACAGAGTGTTGCTAAGTTAATAAACATTAACAAGGATGATGTAACTTATCTCCCTATGCAGTAATGTGGACATTTTCAGTCAGTATTTCAATGTCTAGATCACATATTGTAGCCGCAGGAGTGTAAGGCGAGTTCTAGCATGAGTAAAACGCATGCCGAAAGAAATCTCTTAGTCCAAAAGTTCATGTTAAAAATATTTAGTGAAAATTCAAAGCAAACAATCCACACTAGAATGAAAAAAGTTGGTACACACGTAGAATAAAAGGCAAAAAATTAGAAAAAAATGTATCTTCTCTAAACTTAGCTTTTTTTTATAAAACTTTAGTTGTTTCTATACTTAAAGATTCTTTACTTCTTCTTCTTCTGTATGCTTTAAACATACGGTGCAGCACATACAATTCAGTACTTTGTCTTTCAGACTAAGTGGCACACAAAACACACAACGCACGGTTTAAAACCTTGTGCCCTCCATGCCTTACACATGGCAAGGCTGATCACTAACTGAGAATAATGTTTAGTCAGAGAGGCTAGAAATAGTTAGAATATACCAATTCAATTTAAATTATGGGAGTTATAGAAACCTCCCATAGACAATGCACTAATATTTAGTAAAACATTTATATAACTTAAATAACTAGCAAATGGCTCTTACACATATTTTAGTTTAGTTTATAATGCGCTTTTTTACTGTTGCTCATTCATATAAATCTTCAGTCCCCTCTTCTGTGCATATTTGGGCTCTCCTTTTGTCCCCATCTTTTGGCTGTATTTGGTAGGGCTGGGTGATATGACCGCAAATGAATGTTACGATAATTTAACACATTTCAGTCAATAATAATCAATTAATATGTTTTAACAGTTTAAAATTGCCACTTTTTTAACAGTATTTAGATGTTGCAGCACTAAAATATCTAAACTACATAATATGCTAAAAAATTATGTTTCAAACATCCAAAACCTTTACAGTTGCACACACCTCATGTCAATGTCAGAATTAGTGGAAATACAAACAATCTTGGTTATTTCATTTATGGAATGTTTTAACATACTGCATAAGATGTTGAGTATTTAACAGACTGAATATTTATGAAATGCAGACTAAATCTATGCTCATAGGTTTATAGGCAGTGGAGTAGTAGATGCCTCTGCTGCCCCCACGATGCAAGGTGGGGGGGGCTCCAGAATCAATAGGCCCCCTCATCTGATCTCCATAAAGCTTGCCACAAGAATATATATTTAATTTTATCTAACCTTCTTAATCCAGACCAGGGTTGCAGGAGCCTAACCCAGCTAGCATAAGGCACAAGGCAGGAATAAACCCTGGAGTGGGCGCCTGTCTATTTCAGAGCAAACACCTAAACATACACCAGGCAAAATTTAGCAATGCCAATTCACTTAACCCACAAGTCTTTAGAAAGTTGGAAGAAACCCACGCAGACATGGGGAGAACATGCAAACTACATGTAAAAACTCAACAAAAATAAAAAGAAAATCACAGCATTAATAATATACAAGTCAAATAAAATAAAATGAGAAAAGGCTTGGGAAGAGCTGAAAATATGACTTACCCCTACAGCGTCCACCATGTGTCTGACAGCTTAACCTATATACAGTGTTAGCACACGTGTGAACACCATCAGACAGACACCAGCACTTTAAAAAACCACACGTTTATTTTTGCAATAAATAAAGTCCTCCCAGCACCAATCACCCTCCACATGGGCCTCTCTTTCAGTCTCCATGGGCCGCCTTTCCTCTCCCCACGGGAGCTTCGTCATGCTCCCGCTCACGACTCTAGCTCACTGATTGGAGTCAGGCGGCCCCTTTTATTTCCACACGGATGAGCTCAAGGGGCCTCATGTATAAACGGTGCGTACGCACAGAAATGTTGCGTAAGAACGTTTCCACGTTCAAATCGAGATGTATAAAACCTAAACTTGGTGTAAAGCCCCGCACATTTCCACTGTACCTCATACTCTGTCGTATGCAAGTTCTCTGCTCGGTTTTGCAGACTGGCGGCACCCAGCGTCAAAACAGTGCTACTGTTTCTGTGTGGTTACCCTTTCTTTGTTAGATGCACATTCCTCACACAGCTTTATAAATACACTGGAACTAACTGCATATTGTTTAATAGTGTAATGCATCTGATTGTAATTAGCCTGTAACAATATAATGGTCCAGGGAATAGCTATAATATTCCAAATACCATAACTGCTATAGTGTTGTTACTCTCACTGCACCTTCTTTTTCTTCTTTCAGCTGCTCCTGTTAGGAGTTGCCACAGCGGATCATCTTTTTCCATATTACTCTCACTGCACCACTCGGAGTATTTATATCACTGTATCTGAGTGTGAATCACAGCAGCAGCTGATCGGAAAGAGAATTATTGGTATACAGCTTCAAGGACACGCTGTCTTAGCCACAGCAAAATGCTTCAAAGTCTTTCCTGTACGGACCTACCTGTTCAGAAACAGTTTCATCTCAAGAACCTTTAAACACAGTCAATCAGACCATCAAGTGCTCCTTGTAGAACTGTTTGTATTTATAAGTACAATCACCTCACAGTAAACTTGTACTTCAGTTATAATATTGCACAACCTGCGCCACTTTATAAAGCGCATATTTACATAGGATGACAATATCATTTTGAAGATGAAATGCAGCAAAATATGTTGATTATATTATACAGATAAAACTAACTTCATTTAAATAATCTGTATTGTTAATAATTAAATTTGTGAGGACACGGTGCCGCAGCGCTAGCTAGTTCACAGATTAATCCTGATTGATTGCTGTATGCTGGAAGGATAGATGGATAGAATAATTAACCACGTACTATGAAGATATTTCAATGTTCCTTAAAAGTTTTGAAGAATCGTCGTTGTAAGCTTGCAGATGGCTTAACGTCTATTACAGAGCTGATTGTGTGGCGATTGGGTATTTGGAGAAAGAAAAGTAAGGACAGGAATTAGAGGTTAGTACGTTTGAAAGAGACAGTACTGCTACCGTGTTCCCATGTTTAATAACATGCTTTCATTCCTATCATCATGAAAAAGATATCACGTATACAGCTCCGTATTTTAATTATTCAGACAGCTGTAATATCACGAATGTAATGGATTCTGTGTCTTGTCGGAGGAAGAGAAATCCGGTTTAAGAACCACGTGGTGATTCACACACAGAGCACAAAGAAGATCAAATGTAAAACAAAGCATTTAACTTGCTACTTTAGTTACGATGTGATTTGAGAAACTAGTAAACTAATCAATTTTAAGATGAAGTTTATGATGTTCTACTTTAATGATAAAATAAACTATGTGATTACGTGATAAGTGGAAATTTCGAGATTAAAGTTGACATTTCCTGCTTTTTTCCCCACTGTTTATTTTTTTTTCTCTGTTCCCTAATAAGCTTTCATATGACACTTACACAATGGGCTACGACTCGCCTTTTCACGGCAACTTGGATATGTGACTTCTTTTTTATTTCGGGCACTGTGCGACTTTGTGAACTTGAGATTTCGAGTTTCTCTGACACTCTATGTCACTCGATCAACTTCCTTTTGTTGATTATACCGCTGTTTAAATCAACAATTATGTGTTTTTCCTTTGCCTCCATTTGGTATTCACTGAAATTCTTATATTTTCCCCCGTGCTTTTCCCATTGTCTTTTCACAGACGGCTGAGCTTAAGGGCTATTTATATTGATTTGCATATTCATAGAGGTGTAATTCTGGGAGGAGTTGGGGCGGGACAGAAGGCGCGTGCAAGAGAGTTACTTTTCACACTGGCAGGGATTTATGTAGCGGAAGAACATGAAAGTTGGAGTACGCACATATTCCTGCATCTAGATTTTTCTGTGCGTAAGCACATTTCGGCTTTTGTGCTTATGTCATGTTATAGTGCGAATTCTACGCACGGCGTTATGCATGAGGCCTCAGGAGCCTGATGACACTTTTGTGGTAGCATTTCCTGGTGTGGCGAAAGTGCTGCCCTTGCACCCAGAAGCACTCGGGGTGCCCCCTGGTGGTGGACACAGGCCCCAGTGGGTTTGAGCCTCCTTGCTCCTTCCCCGTGGTCCCCTCAACATCCAGGGCAGTTGTCCCCTCATGGCCCGGGGGACGTATAGACCACCTCCCGGTCCTTCCAGGCATCCCAGCTGGGTCTGACCCTCAGCCTCCTGTGACAACAGGAACAATTGATTTTGGGGAAGATCATAACTAAAAACTACAAAATTACAAAAAGTAGAATACACTTTGCTATACAGACACAGAGAGACCATTGTAAGGTACAGCTGGCAGTTTATCCCAGCCGGGACAGACCAGTAATTGAAGGATGCGGAAAGGCAGCTTATCAAGGACACTACCTCTCCCAGGACTTTATATGGCAGCTTCCTTGGGCTAAAGTGGTGCCCTGGATGCCCGCAGGACACTATGAGACTTGGAGTTCGGCAGCACAGGCCTGCTGGGTACCGTGGGAGCCACCAGGAGATGCTGTAGGCAGACTGAGGATTCCCTACTGTTTACATAGCCCAGAAGTACTTCAAAGTCATAGGGACAGAAGCACAAAAGTACTTCCGGGCTGAAGAAATTACAAGTTGTCCATCTGACCTGGAAGCACTTTCCGGGACAAGGATTATTTAAAGGACTGCTGTGAACTCAGCAAGCAAGCCGGAGTTGAGAGGTAGATGACAGAGCTTGCTGGTATGTGTGGAGGAGAGATTTATAGAGAGAGAATGGTGTACTAATTATTGTAATTATTATTACTACTTGCCTGTGTATGGTGGTTGGGGTGCTTAGAGGCACTATTACAGAAAAGGAGCAAATTAAAACACCTTTTTTTGCTTTTACCTGGTATCCTGGACATTTTTTGGGTTAGAGGAGCGACAGTGCCCTCTAGTATCACACCATGCAAACTCCACACAGGGAACACCCAGGATGCAAACCCTGGCCTACTTACTGAAAGGCAGCAGCATTATCTCTGCACCACCCTATTTAATTTTTGAAAACAGTAAAAATATTTGGTGCATTTTTAAGTTACACAAAACAGTGAGAAACTGTTATGTCACTTTACGTGACATTACAGGCAACAGATGGATTGACAGGTGGGTGTGGTAATACTATTTATTATTAATACTGTTTATTATTTATAATAATAAATCTGCAAATGTATGCAAGTAGACAACAAAGAGTTGTATTATGATAAGAAAAGAAAATAACTAGGCACTTCTAAAAGCAAGCTACTGGCACAAAGAGACATTGCCAAACTATACCTAAGTTAACACTTAACTCGTCAATGGGAGATGGAACTGGCAGAAGGCTACCGCAGCTCCATCCTCTTTTTTCACTCCCATTTGGTGCATATTGGATATTTTTGGAGAAGAATCTTCAACAAAAAATATGGAGTCAGAACATTTCATTAAGGATTTATACGCTCCAATTACAACTGTTTTACACTCAGACCTGCCCCATTCCTTTGTGCTCTCACCAGTCTTTTGGGCCACTGGCAGTAATAAAAATACACAACCCAACAATGGTGGTCTTTTGTTTCACGTTTCTCTTCATTACCATCACAAGCTTAAAAATGTGCAGACGTTCCTGCAATGAAATAACACAAAGTAGAGCAGCAACCAGCATCTACTGGACAAAACTGTTTGCATGTGGTGAATATTCAGAATAGACATCTCTACTCATATCAGATTTGGATTAGTCGCAAAATTAATATGAGAAGTCAAAAAAAAAAATCAAATATGAGACGAAAAGCAAGACTGAGTCACCTTTAACTGCGGTGTGAATGTATTCTTAAAAGACTTGCGCTTTTTCAGACATTGGCTGGTTTATGTTCAACAGCAGCATCCTTAATATGTTAAGTGTGAGAAAATGTTAACTATGGGATTGTTAATTCACAGTTTCATACTAATTGTTTTTTTTCCAATTAAGGGTCCCAGTCTCCGGTATTACGTGGTGGGGCTCCACAAATGTTGCACTACGCTGGTGTTTATAGTGGCATTACAGAGTACAGTGGCGTTCCGATAGGCATGTGTAAATAGCTGCTGGAAATGTTTTCTTTTAAACTTAATTTTTCATACATGGCAACATTACAGATTTTAATAAATACATAATTAGTCATGTAATTCATCTCTTGTATGTTTTTTGTTCTATATTTCAGATAATGTGGTTATGCATATTCACTTAAGTTATGATATATTAATTTATTCCATATTTTGGATGATAGTCATATCACATCTTATGAATTTTCAACAAAATTTGATTAACTGTCCCCATACAACTTGGTCCTGCACCTCCTTGTCAGTCAAGCCCTTTTCCTTCAGCTCTTCTTTTACTTTATCCATCCACCTTCGCTTTGGCCCCCCTCACTTTCTCTTCCCCTGGACTTCCATTCCTATCATTCTTTTGCCCACATCTTAATTGTTTCTCCTCATCATATGCCCATACCACTTCATCCTATTTTGCTTTACTTTCTTACATATCTCCTTCCACTTTTGTTATACCGCTGATTGTCTCATTTCTTAATCTGTCCTTTTTTGTAACTCCATAAATCCATCTCAACATTCTCATTTCTGACACATCTTTTTCTCTTGAGCTCCCTTTACTGTGTATTTCTCGGCTCTCTTACCACTGTCTTAAAAGCCTCACCTTTAACCTTTGCCCTAATTCTCCCATCACACAATACTCCTGGTACCTTCTTCCAATTGTTATATCCACAGTGCACTCTATGGGTTATAGTTTTTCTTCTTGGGCTACCACACATCCCAGATATTTAAATTTATCTATTCTTTACAATAGCTCTCTCTCTGCAAGCTAACCTCTGCATCTCATACATTCTGTCTTCATCGTATTAATCATCAACACTCTGTCTTCCAAATCCCTTCTCCATCCTTCCAATTTCCTCTCTGTGCCTTCTTTACTGGTGCTACACAACACAATGTCACCAGCACAAAGCCTGCACCAGGGGGACTGGTCTTTTTTCTTATGACTCAACACAGACAAGCAGATCAAAGAGGTAAAGACTTCAAGAAGATCCCTGGTGCAGAGCTACTTTAACAAGGATCTTGTTATCCCAATACTGCTTTTATCCCAAATCCTCACTCCCTCATACATATCCTGGGCAGTCCTTGCATTCTTCTCTGGTCCTCCTTTCTCTCTCATGCACCTCCAGGCCTCTTGATGTGGCAGTCTATCATAAGCCATCTCCAAATCAGTTTTATTTAGTGCTTCTCTATTAGCTGTCTCAATTGAAAGACTGTGACGGTTCTTCCTCTCCCTGATGTAAAATCAAACTGGTCCACCCTGATGGTGATCTCTTCCCTAAGTCCAAAAAACACACTTTGATAAACAAAATCCTTAAAACAATAGTAATAATAATTATAATAATAATAATAATAATAATAGTAATAAAATAAAACAGAAAATCCAACCATGAACCAAAATGCTCACAATTCACAATTTTAAAAGATTCACATAAGAATTGTTGAAAAAATTTAATTTAGATATAGTAATAGAATTTTATCTTAAATTTACAACCTCTTAGTATTAGAAACCAGGCAGGAGAAGAACTTTTCTATTCGTCTTGTAATGTCACTTCAAGAAGAGGGAGCATTCTCACAAGCAGTCTATTACAGCATGGTCAGAATGGCCAAAATATTAAAGGCTGGAGGTCTGTTTTATAAGCAAATGAATTTACACAACACTGTCAATCAATATGTGCATTTACTCTCGTTGGTTTATCAGCTTACACCCAAAACACATTGTGGTAAATAGGGGGCGCTCTCGCTCCCTTGAACCCCTGTCCACGACTCCAGACACCAGGTAAAAGTCCAACAGTTGACTTTATTTTGTTTCCACAGTGCACAAAGCACACTCTCCACCACAATACTCATAAACTACACAATAATCACTAACAAACAACCCTCTAGCTCCCAGACGCGTTGCCACCCTTTCACCCAGCTCAGCTCACCGTCGGGGAGCTCCCACAGTCCTTTTATAATCCCTGACCCGGAAGTGTTCTCAATCCTCAGTCCATGTGATCCTTACTCCTTCCGGGTCAGGGCAAACAGTCTTTTTCTTCAACCCGGGAGCACGTCGTTCCTTCCAGTCACGTACTCCCGGGTCATAAGGCACAAAAGAGCCCATAAGCCCCCCCCACAGCGACTCCTGGTGGCCCCCAAGGTATCCAGCAGGGCTGTGTATAAATACTACAAAGTCCATGAGGCCCTGCTGGACCTCGGGGTACTATCCTGCTGTCGGGAGAGCTCCTCCTGGCGGCCTGGGGGTGAGGACCGTCATGAAAAGCCGGCAGTCCTCCACAACATATAAAATAAAAGTCAATCTTATTATTTCTCTGGTACCTTATACCTTTGAGTTGAACTACTAAACTTGAAATTTCTGTCCATTCTGATTGTGTAGGACATTTCATTTCTTAGTCATCCTTCAATAAATTTTGTATATTACATCAGCCTTTTTTCTGGTACACTCTTTACTTGACCATCTTAGTATTATTTCTAAACCAATTCTTATATTTCAACTATGGGGTTTGCCCCCCTGCTCGCTTTGCTCACCAACCCCAGGGCTGCTTGCGTTGTGAAGAGGGGGGAAACCCTCTCTTAAATGGTGATACAATGGGAAACAAATCCAGTTTTTTTACCTCCTCTTTGCTCGATCAGCTGCTGGGTTGCTTCTGCTGCTGTGCCGCCACTGCCGCCGCCTCATGATCTGCATCTTGCACGGCGCTTCAAACATTTAAAAGCCTGTACCGCAGCTGTCCTACTTTTGTCTTTTATTTCTGACCCCGGGCGTGGTTAAATCTCTTGGCACAAAGTCTCGTCTCGCGGGATGTGAGTTCTTGATATTTTTTAGTTTAGAATTTAAAAAACGGAATAAGAATCTGGAAATCCAACAACATCACATTAACGTTCAAAAAATTTTGAAAAGAATGATATCAAAATATATATGCAGGTTTTAAAATAAGCCTGATTTAAAGTGTGACAAAAAAGGTGACATAAAATCGTTGCACTTTTAGGCTTCGGATTTTATATACAGAGAGTAGATATCCACACTGCAAACAAAAATACTGTTACATTTGAATTAAATTATGTTACATCTAAATTCTTCTCTTACAGAACTGCCTGTCTTAATGGCCTTTACAGGGCTGCATTCAGTTTCTTAATGGAGATTAACAGGAGGCTCCACCCACAAGAGACGTGGAACATACTCACATTTCCAGAGACAGTAGATAATTCCAAACATAAAAATACAAGGGACGTTTAAAACGTTTCTGCACTGTTTTAAACTCTATTTATTAAGAATTTCAAAACCAAATGGCATTACTTTTCTACATAGTCACCTTCATTTGTGATGCTGCTTTCCCAGCATCATACCAACATTTTAATGCTCAATTACTATTCCTCCCACTTTACTATTTCCAATGAAAATATAAAAATGCAGAAACATTTTGAGTATCCCTCGTACATAAAATTAAAAGACAACTCAGAAACAACAAGACCAACAATAAAACACATATAATACCTTAACACCTGGAGACAGTTTAAAATAATCAATTAACCTACAGTCAGGCATACATCTTTGGAGGTGTGGGAGGAAGACAAAAACCTGTGCAGAACATGCAACTTCCACAAAGGCAGGATTCAATTCCACAAGATTTGTGAGGCATTTTCCACACTAACAGTATTAACCATATTCAAAATGAAGGAGATTAATGCCGCAGGCTATGATGCTATCATTTACATTATAAATTAGACACACACCAGACTTCTACAGTTTAAGTCTCCACTGCATATGAAGTGAAAAATCTGCTGGGTATCTTCAGCCGATGTAAAACTTGGACTACGACTGCTTTTATGGGATTCCGACTTTGATTAGACCTGATTACATTTTGGTTGATTTCCAAGGCACACATTTCTTGTATTCCTGGATCATTTTTAACAATACTAATTATTCCTCTCTCTCTCTTTCTTGGAACTGTCCGCCTCTACAAGGCACATTTCAAGGCATCTTTGACAAGTTTTGCAGCTGTATTGTCATTGGAACTTGGACTTGATTTTATTTTCCTCTCTTGTGCTCCCAGATGAACTATTCACTGAGCTCTGTGCTGCTCAGCATCTGCCTGGAATGAGTTATTTTTGTTCACAGAGTACATTACAATTCCTGTTTCTCTGTGACATTGTTTATTCATTTAAATGGATTTCAATTTTATTTGGAGTGAAAAGACAATATAGATGAGAATTCTAAATGTATTTTCCCTTTCAATAAATCTCAATCATTTAACTTCTGCAATGGTATTAGGACAGTTGATTTACCTTAACTTTATGAAATGTCACTTCTAATTTTCTACAATATGCACTTGCACATTTTGAGCAAATAGTAAGTCTCTTTATCTCGTATTGTGCTAGTATTACAGTAATATTTTCCCATAAATACTTTTTTGAAATTAGTTTCACAGATGCAGAGGATCATACGCACATGTATTGTAATGTGCTGGCCTGTCATTCTCGTCCATCCAAGCCGCACTTCAGAACAGCTCATCTCCCTGAAGTTAAGCCTGTTTGGGTCCAGAAAGGACTTGGATGGGAGACCATCCAGGAAAAGCTTGGATTGCTGCAGGAAGTGGTGTTGGTGAGGTCAGTAGGGAGCGCTTACCCTGTGGTCTGAATGTGGATCCCGACTTCCAGTAAAATGATGGAGATACTGTGCTGTAAAAATGGTGTTGTCCTTCAGATGAGACATAAAACTGAAGTCCTGACTCTCTGTGGTCATAAAAGTTCTCTGGGTATCCTCCATAAAGAGTAGAGTGTATTCCGATGTACTGGCTAAATTGCCCTCCATAGCCTAGTCATTTTGCCCCCCTAATCATTCCTTGTCTCTAATTGGCTATTTCTCATCCCTTCACCACCTAATATCTCATTTTGTAGTAAGTCTACTGATGCAAAAATGGCTGCCATCTCATTAGTGGTGTTTGAAGTGGCTCCCCACTCACTTTGAAAAATGCTTTAAGCAGTGAGAAACATTCCATATAAATGTTGAAAATTATTATTATTATTAATTATCAAGTTCATTGTTACAGGAATAGGTGCTGGTCCATCACAAGACAAATTACAGTTTTTTCTCAACTGCTAAGACACATTTCCTGAAGCAATACAACACTTTCTCAAAACTATGAACACAACTCCTGAACGATGTGGCAGTTTGTACAAAACTCAAACTCAGCCCAGCAAAAATATTTGAGTCAAACCACTACAATTGTCCATCTACCTGTAAGTCAAACTGCCCTATAATGGCACACACCAGCCATGAAACGCTAATACACAAACTCAACACAGCACTTTAATAGCCTGCCTTGGTACTGAATAAAGAGCCATTTGTTTTTGTTTCAGAATAAAAATACTGTTGCGCAGATGACTATATGTAGATGTGCTATGTTTTATGCGCCTAGAGTGGTGTGGTGGTCATGGACCTCACGAATGCTCACGGCATCACTAATCATAATATTGTCTCCATGCTGACCAGGGACTTGAACACAATGGACTGTTAACCCTTAATTTACCACGTACTTGAGGGTTAATGCACACTTGGACACCAAATAATTTTTTGCTGCTCTTTTTAACACTACAATTACCAAAGCCTATTAAAACTTGTAATTCCGGCCCACCTTAAATCCCTTCGCACCTCTCCATCAGCGTCTTTTGTCTTGTAAATATGTCGATCAACACAAGTAGCAAGCAGCCTGATATCACATCCCCACACCGCTGCAGAAATGGCAAAAAGTTCTTGCAGCTCGAATAAAAGTATTGTCCTGATAAGGACTTCAATAAATGTTTTGAATAGATTATATATACAAACCGGAGTCCAAAAAAGTTGGGACACTAAACAAATTGTGAATAAAAACTGAATGCAATGATGTGGAGATGGCAAATGTCAATATTTTATTTGTAATAGAACGTAGATGACAGATCAAACGTTTAATCCGAGTAAATGTATCATTTTAAAGGAAAAATATGTTGATTCAAAATTTCACGGTGTCAACAAATCCCAAAAAAGATGGGACAAGTAGCAATAAGAGGCTGGAAAAAGTAAATTTGAGCATAACGAAGAGCTGGAAGACCAATTAACACTAATTAGGTCAATTGGCAACATGATTGGGTATAAAAAGAGCTTCTCAGAGTGGCAGTGTCTCTCAGAAGCCAAGATGGGTAGAGGATCACCAATTCCCACAATGTTGCTCAGAAAGATAGTGGAGCAATATCAGAAAGGTGTTACCCAGCAAAAACTGCAAAGACTTTGCATCTATCATCATCAACTGTGCATAACATCATCCGAAGATTCAGAGAATCTGGAACAATCTCTGTGCGTAAGGGTCAAGGCCGTAAAACCATACTGGATGCCCGTGATCTCCGGGCCCTTAAGCGACACTGCACCACAACCAGGAATGCTACTGTAAAGGAAATCACAGAATGGGCTCAGGAATACTTCCAGAAACCATTGTCAGTGAACACAATCCACCGTGCCATCCACCGTTGCCAGCTGAAACTCTACAGTGCAAAGAAGAAGCCATTTCTAAGCAAGATCCACAAGCTCAGGCGTTTTCACTGGGCCAGGGATCATTTAAAATGGAGTGTGGCAAAATGGAAGACTGTTCTGTGGTCAGGCGAGTCACGATTTGAAGTTCTTTTGGAAATCTGGGACGCCATGTCATCCGGACCAAAGAGGACAAGGACAACCCAAGTTGTTATCAACGCTCAGTTCAGAAGCCTGCATCTCTGATGGTATGGGGTTGCATGAGTGCGTGTGGCATGGGCAGCTTGCATGTCTGGAAAGGCACCATCAATGCAGAAAAATATATTCAGGTTCTAGAACAACATATGCTCCCATCCAGACGTCATCTCTTTCAGGGAAGACCCTGCATTTTTCAACAAGATAATGCCAGACCACATTCTGCATCAATCACAACATCATGGCTGCGTAGGAGAAGGATCCGGGTACTGAAATGGCCAGTCTGCAGTCCAGATCTTTCACCTATAGAGAACATTTGGCGCATCATAAAGAGGAAGGTGCGACAAAAAAGGCCCAAGACGATTGAACAGTTAGAGGCCTGTATTAGACAAGAATGGGAGAGCATTCCTATTTCTAAACTTGAGAAACTGGTCTCCTCGGTCCCCAGACGTCTGTTGAGTGTTGTGAGAAGAAGAGGAGATGCCACACAGTGGTGAAAATGGCCTTGTCCCAACTTTTTTGGGATTTGTTGAAATTCTGAATCAACATATTTTTCCCTTAAAATGATACATTTTCTCAGTTTAAACTTTTGTTCCGTGATTTATGTTCTATTCTGAATAAAATATTAGAAGTTGGCACCTCCACATCATTGCATTCAGTTTTTATTCACGATTTGTATAGTGTCCCAACTTTTTTGGAATCCGGTTTGTATAAAAATACTGTCCAGAAAAACTTCTTTAAAGAATTAACCTGTGGACTTTTCATAAACGACTTAAAATGAGGAAAAAGCAAAAATTTATAAGAGCTGAGAGCGCAGGAAGTGTGTCTGACAAAAGAATTCACATGACTGAGAGGTGAGATGACCGTGGTCTTGTTTGAAAATGATTGTAAGTAGGGTGTGACTTGAAAGAATTTCATGGCAAAAGTCTCCGTCTCGCAAAACTTTCTTCCAAAAAGTCTCTTTAAAAAGTCTCTTCGCAGGATTAGTCTCATTTCATCCCAGGATTACTTTATATAATAGAGAGATATATAACCATATGTCTAAGTTTCCTACCAAAGAAACATGGTACAATTGCTTCATCCAGGTTCAGCAATCTTTTAGAAAGGGTCTTTGGTTCCTGTGGCAATTGTGTCTATTGCATGAAAGACATCCTGATCTGAATTTAACAAAGATAAATTGTATTGTTGGCAAGCACTATGTTCACAATGGCCTCCTCCTTCTTAGCTGACAACAGCCATGTTATGCCCCTAGTTTTTGGTCATCTCTCAGTTCTGCCAAAAAACAGTAATGCGAGTGCAATACTAGAACTACAGCTCACAGAGCATGGGATACTGCATGGCACTGGCAAACATTATTCACTGTATGTCTGGAGACAACTGAGTGAATTTTGCTTACAAGTGGGTGGGAACAATTAGACGGCTCATTGAGTGTCACATTTCTAAACCAATCCAATGGCTCATGAAAGTGGAGCTTAGTAGGGGTGGTGATTTTCAACTGCAAAGATCAGTGGTGCTTTCATTGACCTGGTCTAACAGGATGCATAGCTTCTGTTTATGATGAACAGGTCTACAGTCGAAAAGTCCCCTTAAAAACCCCTACTAGACATGTAAATATGTGTGGCATATGCAACGAGCACACTGCATATGTTAAAAAAAGAAAAAAACTGTTGCAAATTGTAGATTGGCATTCAAAGGTACCAAAAGATGAGTGGTAAACGTGAGCGATACATTGCCCTCTGTTGTTCAGTTACGACAATAGTTTTGTAGTTAATATAAGGTTGAAATAATTGGAAGCTACATATGTACAGCATATGGAACAGTAATGTATTCTTACAATCAGTGACACAGACAGAGACAAACAGTGTGCAATACATACTGCTGTACATGCAGTAGCAGCAAGCATTTTATTTTTTCCATCTATAATGACAAATGATCTGTCATAATATCATGGAGTCAGATTTATAAAACTTCTGTATGCACAAAAATAGGTCAAAGATATATATATATGCAGCCTTCCACACAGACATTAAGATTTATAAAAGAAAAATTGACAGGAGAAAATGTGTATATTTACAGCCACTCTGACCCATTCATTTGCAACATTTCAAGGAAACTGGGAATTGACGACACCCTCGATCAAGCAGGGAAATACAACCAAACCAGCGCAGTGACGACTTGCGCGTATTTTAAATCATATCACCAAGTGTGAATAAGGCGCTATATAGGCACCCAACCTGGCACAGATTCACACTGAAGTTTTATTTTTCTCTTCTGCCGTGGGGCACGTCTTCCCCGTGTCCCACAGGCCCAACACAGTCCCAGACCACTTCAACTCAACACAACACAGCCCAAACCAATTCTTTCTCTGACTGCACCACCACTTCTCTCATGCAAAATTGTCCTCTTCCTCCCGATTCTGGCTCCCGAGTAGTGGTCTGTAGGCTCTTTTTGTAGCCCCCCCGGAAGTGCTCCAGGTGGTAATTGACCTAATTAGGCTGCACTTCCGGGTGTGACTGCATTCCAGCCCACAGTGGTTCTTTAAGGCATGCATCTCCTCCGGGTGGTGGCCATGGAGCCCAACAGGTTTGAGTCGTAAAGTCCCACACCTGTGGCCCCGATGTAACCCAGGGGGGCTGCCACCAAGTGTTCCAGGGGACGTAGAGTGCATCCCATGGCTGCTTCCCTGGATCCAGTGTTGAAGGGGTGCTTCGGCCGGGCATGGGACCCGGCCGCCCGTCACACAAGAATGTGCATTGACGTGTCAAACATATTACACGTCAAAAGTGATAATTATGATGTACAGATTTTAGTTCCCTTTTAAGAGGGCCAATGCTGTGTATTTGTAATGAATGACTTTTTTGGTTTTTCAAAAGTTTATATGTGGTCATTTTTCATTAGAACTGGCCGACAAGACAGAAATATCTCAGCTAAGCTTCATTCCATCATGCCTGCTGTGCTGGAAGCCATTAACCAACCAGCGAACCACCATATTCAGTTATGTTGTGAGTGTTCATCCATAAAACATAATATGTTTTGGCCAACATAAAGTAATTTTGTAGCAGTGTCTGGTTCTCCTCACATAACTGGAGCAACTGACTGCACTCACACTGCAATAAGGGCACCTAGCAAGAATGAAGCTGCTTCGGTTAACCGTAACATTCCATTAATGCACGAGTCATCTGTGATGTCAAGATGTGGTTGGCCAAATGTCATGTCTGAATGGCCCGGATCAGTCCATGCTTCGTTTATTTTGAGGCAAAGTAGCTTTGGCAGCCATGATGGTACTGTACATCTTGGCTGGCTTGTTAGAAAGATAACATGCTAAACCCTCCGTTTTTTATATAGCCGGAACTATTCATTGTAAGAGCAGTTATTTCATTACATGTACCCGGTTATAGTGGCTATCTGCTCACATGTCGGCATCTTGACCTCTCTGATCGTCAGAATTCAGTGGAAAGGCTCTGTAATGCCATGCATGATCTTGAATGATCAGGCAGATACCTGTGAATGTAGGGAGCAGGGTATCAATGGTTCAGGAAGGAGGTGTTCTACCAGCCAATGACTTTCTGTAGCATCGTGATTGCATACTGTATGTATGAGGTTGATTAGCATGTTCCATATATTGTTGTTTCAGGGTGGCAACCAGGCAGAGTTTGAGGTGCATTCACAAATGTACATTTACAAGATGATTGTGATTTCTAAAGGTAAATGGCATAGAAATGTACAGGTAAATCCGATTTTTTTTTAATACACATTTTCCCATTTTCTACTCGAAGCAACACACAGTTTTTTTTTATTAATGAGACCCCTGATTATTGACACAACAGTGAATCTACCCAGATTTGGCTGGACTTTCTCATGGACATGCAGTGAACGAAACCCACCAAAGTTGCCCATGTGTCATCCGATACAAGTGCCCTTGCTCTTCCTTGTCCTCATCCTCTTTAACACTTTCCTCCATTGTTCTTCTAGCATTGGCATCCATCATGGTAAAACACATAAGCAAACCCGTGGCTCTAATTGTTTTTCCCAAGGTTCTACAATAAGTCATGTGTGTAGAATTTTACTTCTTAGTGTTCACACCTAAAGATTTATGTGTTCATTGGCTTCAGGTTTGGGTGTTGTTTTAACTTGTAGTGCTTTTTAAATGGAAACATTATGGGGTCAATTGTGCTTTATGGAGGGATTTGTGTATAGAGTTTTACACTAAAGGTTCCACAAATATGTAACGTGCGTCAAACCAGAGAATTGTGCTTAGAGTTCTGGGAAAGTGTGTTTCTTTTGGCAAATGAAGAAATCGTTTGAGTTATATGGCTAATGGAATCAGTCTTAGTCGCTGAGTTATTTAGAAAACCCTTTAGACACATGGCAGCACTCCATAAAATGGATTAAAGTTAGACTAGTCAAAAAAATGTAACATTTCATATGTTAGCTCCCATCGATAAGACCTCATATACAAAAAGCAGAACTCTGAAGTTGTTAAGTAGCAATGTAAAACTGCTACACCACCTACCTATTAAAATGGGGTCATGTAACATAAGAACATAAGAAATTTGACAAAGGAGAGGAGGTCAATTCAGTCCATTCAGTCAATCAAGCCAGTTAGTTTAGCTAACAGCTAAGCTGTCCCAACATCTCTCTCAGGTTGTCAAGGTTTCTGCTTCCCCAATGCCTTATCACATTACTTGATGGACTTTTCAGAAATCTCTTTCTGTCTGAGGAAAAACAGGATGCCATGATCGATGGGACAATTTATCACTTCACCACTCATTACATGTGCGTTCATCCATACTTGTCAACAGAATTCCTTTCATCATATTCTCCATTCCTCAGTCGTATCGAAGAGTTTGAGAAGATTTTTTTCCTCCTAACGATGACAAGCATCCTAATTACTAAATGCCACTGATGAACACTATGAATGAAGCTTATCAGGTAATCGTTGTTTCAGACTGCCAGGGCTGGATTAGGCCTTCCAGAAGGTACTTCCCCTGCTGCATTCCTAGTAAGGAAAATCTTTTGTGATGTTGCTGAATCCATGTAGTCTAACATAAGGGATAGAAAAGATAAACGATTGACATCGTTGTGCTACATTTCTGTTGTAAGAGATGTATTTTTTTAAACAATTTTATTTAACTTGACTCCTCTGCCTGTTTGTTTGTCTGGGTCAAATCTTGTAACTGATTTTAAACTCACTTTTGGCAAAGCAAGTTTCTTCAAATTTTGCATACGTGTTCAGTATCGATGACAATGCATAATCTGTCAAAACTGATGCAATTACATAATAAATTTCACCGTAATCAATGGTTATGCGATTCCAATTAATGCACACAGAACAATGGCGGAGAGAGAATCTAGTGCGATATTGGTGCATACAAGTTAGTTACGCATTGTATTGCCTCCACTTGTCTCTTCCAGTGAGTAGAATGGGTGAATACAAAAGCCGACTTTACTTGTTTACTCTTGCGAAGGAGTAGCCTTGATGATTGCGGTGACGAAGTATTGGTGTAAGCTCGCCGTTCTGTCGTCGATATTTTTTTTTTGCAGCGACCGAGCGCTAATCCCATAAGAGTCTGAACAGAAAAATACAAGAGAACAAAATATAATTCTTTTTAGTATTCAAATAATTTTGTGAAGAAGATATACAAGGGTGGCACAGAAAAACGGGAACTTTTGAAATGCATAGTGGCAGCCATGTACAGTTGGCAGCACTGTGGAACAGGGACCTTGAGCTGTAAACCATCTCGCCATTTAGTAATTTAGTAATCAATTGCAAGGCAATCAATGGCCGCTGTGCGAGAACTGTTTGGTAACCGTGTCATCTCGAGATTCGGTGACATTCCCTGGCCCTCAAGATCACCGGATTTGTCCGTTTGTGATTTTTTTCTTGTGGGGCTACCTTAAGAGTCTGGTCTACACGACTTGGCCAAGGACACTGAATGAATTGAAACAAAGAATTCAAGACAAAATTCATGGTATTCCAGCTGAGATGTTGCAGCGATCAATGTGGAACCTCAACAGCAGATTGGAAGAATGCATACGTACAGGAGGACGCCATCTACAGGACGTAATTTTCAGACATTGATAATTTGGATTACTGTCTCTTAAAAGGCAAGTTGTAGTGGTTCAATTGCTGTCAATAAAATTTTTTTGTTGGATTTCTTCTATTTTATTGGGTTTTTCAAAAGTTCCCGTTTTTCTGTGTCACCCTGTATTATGTAATACTTTTAATGAAGCTTCTTATTCATGAAAAATAATTAAAGAAAAATCATTTGCAAAATCCTCAAAGACTATAAAGTAAAAAATAAAATATATAAAAAACTATTTTTAAGTAAAACAGTTTTATTTACTTTAGTTATAAACGCACTAAAAAGCAAAAAATACATTTTTCTTTAACCACTATTTTCGTGGTTATATGTGACTAAATAAAATCATGGGGCGAACATAAATTAATTAATTCAATCAATTAATAGAATCACTACTTTCATCATAAAATATAAAAAACAACATTGTAATTCCCAATTATGCTAAACAAGTTTCAAAAATTGTTTGAATTAATTAATTGATGTGTGCCCCACAATGTTTTTTAGTCACATATAATTACGAAAATTGCGGTTAAAGAAATTTTTTTTTGCTTTTTAGTGCATTTATAACTAAAGTAAATAAAATCTTTTTACTTAAAAATAGTTTTTTATATATTTTTTTTAACCGAGCCATAAAAGCATGAGCAGTTTTGTCTTGGATCGTGAAGACTGTGTGTGTGTTTTTTCATTCTTGCATCTTATTATCTTATCCCCTTAATGTCTGTATGATTGCATAGCTGGATTTGTCATCATTATATTTAAAATAAAGGAGTAATTGTTCTGATTTCTGGCATTACATGCAGTAAGCAACAGCCATTGCACTTTACAAATGTCTACACTGTTCATGTTATGCCTCAGTGTTTTGCCAGTGATTGGCTGGCGACTGCTTATATGTGTTAGTGATTGAATTATTAACTTTTGCTGGAAGTAATTATTGTTTTGAGAGGCTGAATGAGTTTGTAGTAAGAATGAGTGATTTTTCTTAAATGTGTTTGTGTTCATTCAGGCTATTTTGACTGGTCTGAGAATAAAGCTACTAGGTTAAACAGCATGGTTAGGCAAAGGAATAAAACTAATATCATTATGATGTGCCAAGCAGGCAAATGTGTCAGATTTTGAATTATATGGATTCAAATTTGATATAAATGGAGTAAATGTTTACATATTTAAAGTGACTTTGAAGTGAGTAATGTTTGTGGTAATAAAACCATTTACTATGATCACAAAACTGTAGTCCTAGATTTGGAATAATATTTTTAGTTGCTATAACTTATACTGCCGTGCTCCAATTAGATTATACTCATTCTTGAAGAAAGGGCAGACAGTTTGGCATGGGGGTTAAGGCTTTGGACTTCAAACACAGAGGTTTTCGGTTCAAATCCCACTTCTGACACCACTATGTGACCAGAAGAAAGTCACTTCAGCTGCATTTGCTCCAATTAGGAAAACAAAAGGAATGTAACTCATTGTAGTTGAAATGTTGGAAGTCACCTTAGATAAAGAAGACAATCCCACAATAAACAAAAAATATGAAGTCTAAACAAGACTAGAAAGAGACCTCTTGAAACCTAACAGGGTTTTCAAACCAAATTCTCGGTTTTAACTCCTTTAACCTCAGTTGTATCTCATGTCTCATTTTTGTCCAAAGCTAAGGAATTTTAGGAGAAAATTCTGTGACAAAGTTGATTCTTAAATGAAACATAAACGAGCATCACTTTTAAGTCTTAGGAGCCATTGAAGACAAATCATTGAGTAGTAAAATTTTCCTATGTGAAGGCCAGCAAGAGTTGTGTTTGTGATCTACGCCTTCACCCCACAGTCCTTGGTGCTGTCAGTACTGCTACTTGTGGAGATTCTTTAATATTGGTTTCTGCAGGTAGTGCAGAGTTGTCATTCCTGCCTCAGAATTACCAGCATCTGCAAGAGTTTTACAATTTCTCTACATGTATTTACAGGTTGATTATTATATATGCAAATTACAATGAAAGTCTGTTCACTGTATGGTCATTCAGTGTAAATCGCACTCTGCTATTATAACCCCTAAAAAATAAATTGTAAATTGAATATTTTAATTATTTCTTGTCATTTTGACTGCAGACTAGTTCAGTTTATGATCTGCAGTTGGTAAGGCAAAGCAGGCAGTTTCAAATTGTATGTACTGAATGTACTGAATTAAAGCCTATGTAAGTTCGTCATAGAGAAATAACACAACTTTTAAGTATAGAAAGTAACTCAAATTTAACATGAGAAATCTACAATCCAAAGACATGCAGGTTAGGTGGATTGGTGATTCTAAATTGGTCCTAGTGTGTGCTTGGTGTGTGGGTGTGTTTGTGTGTGTCCTGTGGTGGGTTGGCACCCTGCCCAGGATTGGTTCCTGCCTTGTGCCCTGTGTTGGCTAGGATTGGCTCCAGCAGACCCCCGTGACCCTGTATTCGGATTCAGCGGGTTAGAAAATGGATGGATGGAAGACTAAACTGACAAGGATGACTACATTTCCTGTTAAGTGCAGGCCAGGCAGGAAGAGGCGGGTCCAGAGGAATCAGTGATGTCACAGGTGGTCGGGCTGTCAATCATCCAGTCTGTAGCACTGCCACCTTGTGGATTGGCTTTGAATTACCACCACCAGAGCCTTTAAGCTCTCCCGAAGCCGCATGTGTGTGAAAGTGTGTAAAAACTTTTCCTGAATTTTTGTGATTTGTACCATTTTAAATTTTCACTAAACCTTTTTAAAATGAAGTATACTGTAATGAACTGAGAAATTTCTTTTGTTACGCATTTGACTCATTCTGCATTGTACCTTGTCAACTCAATAGCTGCTCGATTTTGGGAATCAGGAAAAGATGCTGCTACAGAATATAATGGGCAAAAAGTAAGTGACATTTAGGAAAAAAATAACCTTATGATGTGAGCGTGCATATGTTATTACTTTACCATTGTAGAACAAAATCAGTGAAAAAACAGAATTACAGAGGCAAAAGTAGGATATTAAGCAGGCAGAGTTTGCTACCTGGGGGCTTACCAGATTATCATAACTTTACCCACGATGGAGGTGGTGAGCAGACAAGTGAAAAACAAATGCATTTACTTCAACAAAAATAGTTCCAAGTAATTATTTCTAATTTCCTTTCATTATTATGAGAATACCTCATACGCGTGGAAGACATGATTTCTTAAACTGAAACCTTTGCTGCTTCAAAGTGGACATATTGGTAAGTTTTAAAGCTTTTCCACTCACTAATGGACCCATGTAGCCTTAGTCCCTTGTAAGCTGCACAAAAAGACAAAATATTTTTAAAATTTATTAAAAAATGCTTTTCTTTGGAACACAATTTTATGCAGAAAATTAATATATGCCAAGATTGTGAAGAAATAATTTTGACATTTATCCTTTAAATGTGTGTGTGACTTTTCAAGAGCTTGAATGCACAGATCAATTTTGAACAAATCATTTTGTTCATTATTAATTACCTAAATTTTCATCCAAATATCAGGACAAACATTATATATGTTTTATAATGGTTTCAATTTATGCATTTGCATATATGTTTTTTTTTGCATGGCTGTATGTTGCTGTACTAAGTCAGTTAGACCTTCTCAAGAGGTGATCTAAGTTGGTTCACAATGTTCCTCATCTTTGTCAGCTCTATGATGCATATTATAATGGCACTTTTTTTTACTTTAATTGAATTTATTTAAAACATGTAACATTCTATACAATCAAGTCAAACTTAACAAAATTAAACTCAAATTAACCCCCATCCATCTTTTGAGAGTAGTATAGAGGGAAAGGAATCTTTCTCCCCAATATAATTGATTAATCTAAAATATTATTGATCAGATCCTGCCAGGTTTTTAAAAAGTTTTGAACAGATCCTCTTAAGTGAGAATTTTATTTTTTTCAATTTCAAATAGTACATAAAGTCAGTTACCCACTGACTTAAAAGAAGTGGGCTAGGACTCTTCCAGTTGAGGAAGATAAGTCTATGTGTCAATATCGAAGTAAAGGCCATGACAGTTTGTTTGTCCTTCTTCACTTTAAGCCCATCTTTGAGCCCACCAAATACAGCTGTTAATGGATTAGGAGGGATTGTGACACCAAGGCTATCTGATAGGCACTTAAAAGATTTTGGTCTAAAATGATGCACGCCTAAAAGATGTGGCCCAGCGAGGCTGGAGCTCGATTGCAACATTCGCAAGTTGGATTTTGCCCTGGAAACGTTTTGGACAATTTTAAACAGATATAAGTGCTCGATAAAAGATTTTAAAAGAGTTTTTTGCACATATAGCGCATGAGCGAATTCTGTGCGTGGCTGCCTTCTACTCTGTTTCTGAAATGTTAAGTAAGACATCCTTTTCCCACAATACTCTAGGATCATTAAAGGAAGGACTTTAAAATGGTTCTATATATTATAGAAATGCTGTCTGAGTTCCTAAGACTGATCAATATCTCTTCTGGAATATAAATAGGTGGGAGGTGAAAAGAAATTGGGCAGATTTTGTTTAGTAAAGTTTCTAATTTGGAGATAGTGAAAAAATTGTGTTGATGGGAAATTAAATTTGGAGTGTAATTGTTCATAAGATGTAAATACATTATTTAAATACAAATTTTCCAAACATTAAAAACGTTGAGAGGGTGGAAAAAGGTGGTTATCATGTAGAGGTGCCACAGATAAAATATTCTCCATCTGGAAATGATTCCTACATTGATTCCATATTCTGAGTGAATGAAGGACAATTGGGTTGTTAGTATATTGATGACAACCTTGTATTTACTGGTGTACAAAGCAATGAATATAAAGAAGTACTGCAGGATTTCATTTCAAGATGCATATTACAATGGCACTTATTTTTAGTACACAGCTACTCATATCCTGCACGCTGCTTCAGTGCTAAACCTGACAAAGAGTCTTTACACCATAAATCTGTACTAAGACATCATCTTGAGATGAACTTGTGCTGAATGCTCACTGCAGCTGACCCGTGATGTCTAACATTTGTAAAGCCTGCATTTTCATCTGTTTTAAGTTTGTGATTTTCACATTTTCCCTTGCTTTGTCACTCACAAATGTTAATAAATGTTAAAAGAACTTTCTATATTCTCAACCAGAGGTTAATAAGGGGGTTATTTCTGAAATCAAGCATATTGAAATAATTGTCTGTAGCTGAATGAACGTGGGTGTCTGTATCAACAGTCTCTGTGCTCAAATTGTTGATATCATTTTAGAGACTGCTATAAGAAAAGATGGAAAAAGAATTAGCAAAATGTAAAAGAGTAGGAGAAATCAATCTTAATAACCATTGGAATGGTAAGAATGAAAACAAAAATCTTCACATTTAACTTCTTGCCAACAAAATTTTTCCACAATTTCTCCAAATTAGAATCTTTCCTAAACTAAACTTGCCCAATTTTCCTCACCTTTCAACCTCTTTCTATTCCAGAAGAAATATTGATCAGTCCTGAGGACTCAGCATCTCCATAATCAACTTTGTCACTGATGTCAGTCAGTCAGTCAGTCATTGTCCAACCTGCTACATCCTAACACAGGGGCATGGGGGTCTGCTGGAGCCAATTCTAGCCAACACATGGTGCAAGGCAGGAACAAATCCCGGGAAGGGCGCCAGCCCACTGCAGGGCACACACACACACACTAAGACTGCCAATGCACCTAACCTGCATGTCTTTGGACTGTGGGAGGAAACCAGAGCACACGGAGGAAACCCACGCAAATATAGAGTTTGTCACTGACGTTTCTCCTAAAATTCTTTAGCTTTAGACAAAAATGAGACATGAGATACAACTGAGGTAAAAGCAATCAAAAATGAGAATTTGGTTTGAAATGCATGTTAGGTTTTGTGAGGTTTCTTTCTAGCCTTGTTTGGACTTCATATTGTTGTTTTCTATTGGGATGATGTCTTTATCTAAGCTGACTTCTAACATTTGAGCTTTGATTGGTTACTTTTCGGGCGGCACGGTGGCGCAGTGGTAGCACTGCTGCCTCGCAGTTAGGAGACCCGGGTTCGCTTCCCGGGTCCTCCCTGCGTGGAGTTTGCATGTTCTCCCGTGTCTGCGTGGGTTTCCTCTGGCTCGGTTTCCTCCCACAATCCAAAGACATGCAGGTTAGGTGGATTGGCGATTCTAAATTGGCCCTAGTGTGTGCTTGGTGTGTGGGTGAGTTTGTGTGTTGGCACCCTGCCCAGGATTGGTTCCTGCCTTGTGCCCTGTGTTGGCTGGGATTGCCTCCAGCAGACCCCCGTGACCCTGTATTCGGATTCAGCGGGTTAGACAATGGATGGTTACTTTTCTTTTGTTTCTCCAGTTGGTGCACAGGCAGATGAAGTGACTTTCTTCTGGTCGCACAGTGCTGTCAGAAATGGGTTTGAAATCCAAAGCCTCCACCACCATGCCAGACTGTCGCTTTAAAATGAGTCTGATCTAATTGGAGCACAGCAGTATGTTAGAGCAACTAATAAAATTATTCAAACCAAGGACTACAGTTTTGTAATCATAGTAAAGGGTTTTATTACCAAAAACAACTGCCCATATATTTCACCAGATATTATTGAGCGCACAATGCAAACACTTTCAAACTGCAAGAAAAATGTCAAGACCCTACTTGGAAAATCTGTGCCCATCGTGCGACTTTGCTGAGATCTCTGCTGAAACTCAAGAGGAGACACTTGTGAGAACACCGGCATATTTTTTCTCAGGAGAAAAAATTGAGAAGGATGAGATGAAAGAAAATGTCTCCATTTAATTTCATTCTGATCTCATTGCTGTCTGAGAGATATTATATTAATATATTAAGAAAATCTCTTTTTTGATTTTTCATTCCTATGGGGTGTGTTAACTTCTTAAGCATCTGGCAATGCTGCTTTATAAAGTGGATTTAGAACATATTCGCACCTCTTCACTTTCTGCACACTTTGTTGTGTTGTACATTTATTTATAATGGGATAATTTTGCCTTTTTTGTCTATAACTTACACACCAATAACCCATAATGACAATATGTAAACATATTTTCAGAAAGGTTTTGCAAATTAATTGAAAATCAGAAACTGAAATCTCTCATTCATAGAAGTACGCAGACCCTTAATTTTGGACTTTTTAGAAGCCCCTGTGGCAACAATTACAGTTTCGAGTCTTCTTGGGTAAGTCACTACAAGCTTTGCATGCCCGGATTTGAGTAGAGTATCCCATTTTTCCTAGTCAATCCTTCCATTCTGTGGTAGATTGGATGGGAAGCATCTATAACTTGCCATCTTCAGGTATCTTCACAGGTGTTCTCTGAGGTTAAAGTCTGGGATTTAGATGGGTTATTAAAAGACAGTCTGAGGTTTGTCCAAAAGCCACTCCACCATTGTTTGGGCAGTGTGCTTCAAGTCATTTTTCATGGTGAAAGATGAGCTGTCATCCAAGTCTGAGGCTGTGTGCTGTTTAGTAGCAGGCTGTCTTCAAGGTCATCTCTGTATTTCCCTGTGTTCATCCTTTCCTTTGTTCTTGCCAACCTTCTTGTCCCTGCCAATGAGAAGCACCTTCATGGCACAATACTACCACAACAATGCTCCACTACTGGGATGTTATTAGGCAGGTGATGAGAAGTGCCTGGTCATCACCAAACATAGTGTTCTGGAGTCCTGCCAAAAGAATGACTTTTTGTCTCATTAGACCAGAGGAACTTTTTCATCGAGCTCTTGTCACAAAACACATCAAAGGTTTTGGGCAGCCACCCACATATTGTGCGCTAGCTGCAAATGGGTAAATTTGTTTAGTTGTTTTCAGGTCAGAGTCCAAAACAGAACTAAGTTAGGTATGTAAAGAAGGTGGCTTTAAAGGCCTAGACAGGAAGTGACATTAACAGGACCAGAAATTACGTCAACATGTGCGCCAGAACCGGAATTGACATCATCATCGGTGCCAGAACTGAAAGTGACGTCTTCATGGGTGCAGGAACCATGTGGGATTTCATATTGTAGCGACCGGCAGTCAGCATTGCTGGAGTGATGCATTGTGGGAAGGTTGTACGTACTGCTTTTATAATGTTTTTCCTGTTGTATTTATTAATGTCTTAACTTGTAAATAATTTGTGTTTGTGTTCAATTAGTTGGGTGGGTTTGGGTCATATTTATTTTGTAAAAAGTACGGTTATGTGAAATGTGTCTTCGCATGACCTTGACCATGGCAGTGCAATAATGTCGAGCTTTGTTTACTGGCTATCTGTGAATAAAGAGATACAACAGGACAGAGCTGTTATTCATTGCTAAGATTTCATCTAAGCAATTAATGCCGGACACTTTCGGTCGTGAGGGACACGAGTGCTCGTTACTTAAGAAGCTGGGTACAGCTGCGTGCTGCCGAGACACTCGTAGTCGTGCGGTGTATGGGACACGAGCTGCTCGTACTTAAAGAGCTGGGTACAGCTGTGTGCCTAATGCTGGTAATCCACAGGCCGACAGCTTGGGAGAGGTGCACGGCAGAGATCGGCTTCAAAAACTTCAAGACTCGACCCCAGGTCGCTACATTGGTGTCAGAAGTGGGAGACCAGGCTGTTTAGAAGACGCCGTCATGGAACAGAGTCTTGAAGAATTGGAGCGTGCCATCTTAGAGAACAGCGTTACGTTAGAGCGCCTGATCAGCAGAGCTGTGCGGAGAAAAGCGGCAGACCGGCCTGATGGTACCAGTATTCCCAGGACAGTGTTGCGATCTTCTGAGCACGGCCAGAGGGGGCCGTCGGCTGCCACAGCGATACCCCAGGTTACCAGTCGGACGGTCCGCTTCTCACGGTCACCTGCTAAGCTGCCGCGATACAGCGGATTGACTCCTTTAGAACCATACCTGCACAAGTGGATCTGGCGCGATACACAATGAGTGGAACCGCGAGGAAGCTGCGACACACTTGGCCCTTGCCTTGGAGGGTCCCGCACTTCAGGTACTCATTGATCTGTCATCAGAAGAGTGTCGTGATCTTCAGGCTCTCACCGCTGCTCTCACCAGTCGCTTTGGACAAAGGACTTCAGCAGAATGCAACAGAGACAAGCTGACTAGCCGACGTCGGCATGAAGGTGAGAGTATAGGAGCCTTTGCCGCTGACGTCAGGGTATATACACGAAAAGGTTACCCTACTTTCTCGACAGCAGTGAGGGAAGAACTCGGACTTCATGCTTTCCTGCGGGGCCTCACACCAGCACGTCTTCGCCAGCATGTCTGTCTATCGTCACCCCGAGATTTGAGCGAGGCACTAAAAGAGGCTGAGCGGGTTGAAGACGTACTACAGGCTGAGTCACCGACAAGGCGAACGCCACGCCAGTCGACTAACAAAAGCCGTTGAACGAAGGGCGGAAGGGGACCTGTCTGAGGTAGTGGAGGTCAGCCGCGCCCAATCAACATCCACCCCCCGACAGAGACAACGAGTGGACTGCTGTTTTCGATGCGGAGAGCCAGGGCACTTTGCCAGGGATTGCCCTGCCCCAAGTCTGTTGCCTCGTACAGCATCACCACAGTGAAACGACATCGGGGTGAGGCCGTGAGGGGCCCTCGCTCCGTTTTCAGCACCCCTCAACAAAGACTGCTTCAAAGTTGGGCTGTGGATTTTCCACTGGACTATACCTGGACTGCACTATTGATGGACGGCCATGCAGTGCCTTAGTGGACACGGGGTCCACTATTTGTTTGCTGAGAAAAGGAGTGTTGCCAGAAACAGCTAGTCTTCTTCCCGAGGGCTGGACCCCCACAAATAGCGAACTACGCGGTTACGGGTGAGCGGACAGTAATGCCGGAAAGAAACTGTTATCTGTGATGGTAGGGACGAGCCAGACCAACCACGAATTCTGGCTTGCGGACATTAAAGACCAGTGCATTATTGGGTTGGACTTGTTGGCCCACTGGGGAGCATGTGTTGATGTGTCTAGGGCCGTCCTCTGCCTAGGTAATGAGACTGTGCCGCTCCAATCGGGCTGGAACCGTCCTGGAAGGGCTGCTGGCTTGGATTTGCCTGGATACCACGGTTCACGGCTCCCGACCGTTGTTCGGAAGATGCAGAGACTCAAGGGGATCCTCAGGAGAATGTTGCAGCTCAGACCAGTGCTTCCCAACGGTTTTCCTCACGCGACCACCCATCAGCTGAGACAGTTGCGCTGTAGAGGAATTGGGCGTCGAAGTGGGGAACATCTGAACAGCGCCACAGCAGGAGCAACTTCAACAACTATTGAGAGACTTTGTGGACATTTTGCGGCTCGAGAGGAGGACTGTACTAGAACGAATTTAGTGAAACACCACATAGACACTGGCCATGCCGCTCCCATTCGTTTGCCCCCCCACCGATTGCCTCTTGCGAAGCGTCAAGCTGCCGAGGAAATGATTTGTGAGATGGCAGCCAACGACGTTATTGAGCCTTCGGACAGCCCCTGGGCTGCACCAATGGTCATGGTACGGAAGAAAGCGGGGTTGGCGCCCTGTGTGGACTTTCGGAGGTTAAGCGAAGTCACTCGAAAAGACTCATACCCACTGCCACGCATCGATGATGCATTGGATTATGTGGCTGGATCCTGTTGGTTCAGCACCTTGGACTTGCGCAGTGGGTATTGGCAAGTGGAACTGGCACCAGAGGACCGACACAAAACCGCATTCACCATAGGGCAAGGGCTGTGGCAATTCAAGGTGATGCCGTTTGGACTGTGTAACGCACCGGCCACCTTTGAAAGACTGATGGAGCGGGTCCTAAAAGACATTCCCCGAACCCGATGTGTGGTCTATCTGGACGATCTGCTAATCCATGCCAGAGACTTTGATCAGGCTGTCCACAATTTAAGGGAAAGTTTTGACAGCCATTCGTAGCGCCGGGTTGCGGTTGAACCCGCGAAATGTAACCTCCTCTCCCAACAGACTCAGTTTCTGGGACATGTGGTTAGCGAGAGTGGAGTGGCTACCGACCCAGCGAAGGTGCCTGCCTTGAGCACCTGGCCCCCACCAGCCATCATCACCGAGCTGCGGAGCTTTCTGGGCTTAGCCTCATACTACCGGAGATTCGTGAGAAACTTTGCAACCATTGCTAGCCCCTTGCACCAACTGACGAGTAAGGGCCAACAGTTTGGGTGGACGGAGGACTGCGCGCCGCTTTTAACAATTAAAAGCTGCTCTTACCAGTGCACCTGTCCTGGCTTACCCTGACCCCAACCAACCCTTTATTTTGGACACTGACGCTAGTAATGTGGGGGTTGGCGCAGTACTCTCCCAGAGGGGGGAGACCGGAGAGAGAGAGTGGTGGCCTACTATAGCTGCAGCCTCAGTCGACGGAGAAAAATTACTGTGTTACCGGGGGGAGCTATTGGCAGTAATCCTGGCAGTACGACACTTCAAGCCTTACCTTTTGGGCACTAAGTTTACAATTTGAACTACAACAACAACAACAACATTTATTTATATAGCACATTTTCATACAAACAGTAGCTCAAAGTGCTTTACTATTAAAGAAAGCCTTACATGGCTGTTAAACTTCCGGCAACCTGAGGGCCAGGTGGCAAGGTGGATAGAAATACTTCAGGAGTATGATTTCGAGGTGCAACACCGACCAGGATGGCAGCATGCAAATGCTGATGCCCTCTCCAGGCGACCATGCGTCCTCGACGACTGTCGATATTGCCGCCGGCAAGAAGAAAGGGGTATGGGACCATCATCATCAGCAGCCGGGCTAGAGGACACTGATGGAGCAGGGGAACCATTCACCATCGGCCAGTTACGGAAACTACAAGCAGATGACCCAGTGCTAGAGGAGGTAAGGGATTGGCTGGAGACCCAGGAATGCCCCGATTGGCAAACCGTGTCTTCCCAGGGGCCGGAACTCAAGTTGTTACATTCGCAGTGGGGCAGCCTGGAGTTGCACGATGGTGTGATTTACAGAAGATGGCAGGCACCAAGGGGGGGTACTGACCATTTGCAACTTCTGGTTCCCCAGGCTTTACGTACAACGGTCCTCCGTTGGGTTCATGGAGCAGCTGGATCTGGGCACTTTGGAAATGCAAAGACAGTGCGTCGGCTGCGGCAGCTATTCTATTGGCCCGGATGTCAACAAGATGCAGAGATGCACGTCCGCTGCTGTGACGCGTTTATGCGGCGCAGAAAGGACCTGGCCAACGCTCTCCAGCGCCACTACATCAGTATCTTGTCGGGCTCCCATGGAGAGGATTGGGGTAGATGTACTGGGTCCTTTCCCTATCACCGAGGCAGGAAATCGTTTTGTTTTGGTGGCGATGGACTATTTTACTAAATGGCGGAGGCATATGCCATTCAGATCAAAGTGCCTCCACAGCTGCCCAAAAATTGCTGGATGAAATGTTCACTCGATTCGGGGTGCCGAATGAACTGCACAGCGATCAAGGGCGGAACTTCGAGAGCCGTTTTTTAAAGAGGTGTGTCAGCGGCTGGGGTGAAGAAGACCGACCACTCCCCTTCACCCTCAAAGCGATGGACTGGTCGAGCGGTTTAACCGCACCCTGGCCGCCCAACTTGCCATCCTCACTAGTCAACACCAGAGACTGGGACCAACATTTGCCTCTGGTCTTGTGGGCGATAGGACGGCCGTTCAGGAATCGAGTCAGTGCACACCGGCGGGGCTGATGTTCGGAAGAGAGATGCGCGCCGGTGGACTTGGTGTTTGGCTCGCCCCTGAACCTGAGCTTGTTGGCGGTCACGAGACGGACTATTTCCGGCGATTAAAGAGCGGCTGAACACCGTGCATCAACTGGCCAGGGAGGCCCTAGCGGGAGCTGGAGCCCATCAGAAACGGGCATATGACATTCGGGCTCATGGTCCAACTTTCAAGCAAGGGGACAAAGTGTGGGTCTTTTGCCCACAAAGGAAACGGGGGTTGTCCCCAAAACTGACACACCATTGGCAGGGACCGGGAGAAATTCTGGACATGATTTGAAGTTGTTTTTCGAGTCCGAATGCCTGGAGGGGCAGGCGGGTGGTGCTACATAAAGATCGTTTAGCACCATACCACCCATTGGCCCCAGCACCAGAAGGAATTGGAACTCAAAGTGGCTCTCCAACCTCCACACTCGGTGTCGAGACAGACATTGAAAGTCTCCGGACTGAACCTGACACGAGTAGTGGAGAGTCAAGCAGGCCAAAGCGTGTTCGTCGCCGGCCGGGATATTTAATTGACTTTGAGTGTAACGACTAGGGTTGTGAGGACACTAAACCCTCTTGGGAGGGGGCTATGTAGCGACCCGGCAGTCAGCGCTGCCGGAGTGATGCATTGTGGGAAGGGTGTACGTTCACTGATTGTTTTAATGTTTTTCCTGTTGTATTTATTAATGTCTTAACTTGTAAATAATTGTTGTGTTTGTGTTCAATTAGTTGGGTGGGTTTGGGTCATCGCCGTCCGGGTTATTTATTTTGTAAAAGTACGGTTATGTGAAATGTGTCTTCGTGCATGACCTTGACCATGGCAGTGCAATAATGTCGAGCTTTGTTTACTGGCTATCTGTGAATAAAGAGATACAACAGGACAGAGCTGTTATTCATTGCTAAGATTTCATCTAAGCAATTAATGCCGAGACATTCGGAGTCGTGCGGTGTATGGGACACGAGTGCTCGTTACTTAAGAAGCTGGGTACAGCTGCGTGCTGCCGAGACGCTCGTAGTCGTGCGGTGTATGGGACACGAGCGCTCGTACTTAAAGAGCTGGGTACAGCTGCGTGCCTAATGCTGGTAATCCGCTAGCCGACAGCTTGGGAGAGGTGCACGGCAGAGATCGGCTTCAAAAACTTCAAGACTCGACCCAAGGTCGCTACAATATTAATGGTCTGCAGAGGACTGAGAGAAAAAGTCAGTGCACCTTTCCACCCCCTTATATGGCGTGAAACTATCCCTATTCAGGCCCTTTAGTTGCCTCCCATGTACACATGTGTGACACTCTCAAGAGTACATCAAATAGCATTTGGTAAACTCCTATTGGGCTGTCATAAGCTTTTTATTTATGAGTGGATTCCTTCTAGGCACTCTACCATAAACACCTGATTGATGGAGTGCTCTTGACAAATTACGTCTTCTCTGCAGAGGACTTCTGAAACGCTGTTAGACTGACAATTGAGTTTTTGGTCACCTACCTAACCAAGGCCCTTTCTGAATGGTTACTCAGTTTACTCAGACGGGCAACACTATGATGAGTCCTGGTGGTTCCAAACTTCTTCCATTTCACAATTATTGAACCCACTGTACTTCTGGGAACACTGAAAGCTTTAGAAGTGGCTTTATACCCTTGCCATGATCTACACCTTACCACAATTTGATCACAGGGGTCTGCAGAGAGTTCATAGCTTGGGTTTTACCCTGATATGCAGTGTAAATTGTAAGACCTCACATACTGTATACACAGGTGTGTGCCTCTCTCAGTGATGTGCAATCAATTGAGGTTAGTAACGGATGGGCTCCAATCAACTCCTAGACATATCTCTGGATTTAAATTAATCACGATAAAGCTGACCGCAGTTTGGAGTGCCACAGCAAAGGGTCTCAATATTTATTTGAATGACAGGTTTCAGTTTTAGATTTTTGCAAATCTTTCAGAAAGCAAGTTTACAATTTGTCATTATGTAGTACTGAATGTACTGTAGATTGATGGCCAAAAATGACACATTTATCCATTTCAAATTAAATCTACAACGCAATAAAGTGTGCAGACAGTATATACAGAAAGTCCACTGTATATACCAGAAACGCTGCTAACTCTGCACGGGCCATTTTGAAATGCCACACAAGAATGGTGCCATATTGGAATCTCAGGGTCTTATCCGATTCAACTAAATTCAGTTTATTTGTATAATGATCTCAGGATGCTGGACCTTTGATGCCATAGCACTAGCCAATTTTCCATCATGGTACCCACTTAGGAAGGAATTGGCATAAAATGTATTAATGGAAGGTCATATATCACATAACCCGCAAGTGTGGCAAATTTGTCAATTTGAGCTGCGCACCCATTTCTAGAAGTCTGCTGGTGAGGAATGTCCATGAGTACTTGTCTGCAGTGACCTCTAGTGGCCCCTGGAATTACTAAACCTCCAAACCACTATTCTAAGAGACCTTTAATGGAGACATCAACTTCTGAGTGTCCCACTCAAAGAATTGACCCTTGTGAATAGGAATATGTACTGCTTGGACTGAAAAGGCAGATTAGAAAAAGACATTAAAGGGAGCAGGAATAACTAACCAAAAATTGTTTGTCAAAGAACAGGCCGAGGGTCAAAACCGAAAGATAAAAACTCAGTGAACAAAATCCAAAATGTGATCCAAAGATATAGTCAAAAGGAATCAAATACACTAAAATATTAGTAAACATTGTGTAATAAGTAGAAACGACAGGCGTGGAAAGGTTTGGGGCAGCCACCCGTTTAATGCGGTTTCCTGGCTGCAAAAGTATTTGAGACATTGTAAATCAAGTTTATACAACAGAGTCCAAAACAGAACTGCCTGCTAGAGCAAAGGCAGTGGGCTTTATAGTACAGAGGGCGGAAGTGATGTCGTCCTCTGGGCTGGAACTGGAAGTGACATCATCCTTGGGGCCGGAAGTGACCTCCTCCTTGGGGCCAGAACCGGAAGTGATGTGTCCTTCCTGGAAATGGCGGCTCCTGGTGGGATTTCCCGGGTAAGACCTGCAGAGAACTCAGAAAGAGCGTCAGCGTACCCCACTCCCCCCTGGGCAGATGTATAATCAGTATTTTCTAAGCCCTTCAGCTGCCCCCCATGCACACGTGTGTGACAATTGCTAATCAGAAACTTGGAAAATGGGAGATGTGTGATCCAGTCTTTTAATACTCTCGCACAATCTCCCATTGTCACATGGTAGTAACAAGCATAGCAACCACAAAGAAAATAAAACCTAAAAATTGTAGCATCAATAAAGGAAACAAAGTGGTGGAGCCATAAGACTTAAAATATCTTTATCTAATCAAAACTGGCCCTAAATTGCAAAAGAAATTATATAAATGAATTTTGTATATTCCAAAACATCTAAAAAGAAGAACACAAAACAGAAATATGTTGAATAATGTTAGAGGATATATTCAAAATTTCATAATTGAGATGGATGCAGCAACATGCTATCAGCGTACGCTCCCATCCTCTAATAATCATGACAGAATGCTACCCTCTATTGTCTTATAGGAATAACACAAACCTTCTAGCAGTTTTTCAAATACACCATTGCTAAAACATGTAGGTCTTATCACTCCCTGGACACTCCTTTGATTGGCAGTGTGGATTTGGTCTTCAAATCAGCCAGGATACCCTTTGCTGGACAGACACCCTCTGTACCACCTCCAGCTACTCAAAGCTTCATGATGCTCCAACAATGATGGATGGATTAAAAGACAGAAGTCTACGTGACCATCATTATCAAGTCCTTCCGTGAGAACCCTAAATCCAAAGAGGACTGGGCGGTCTCATGGTCTGGAATCCCTACAGATTTTATTTGTTTCTCCAGCCGTCTGGAGTTTTTTTTTTGTTTGTTTTTTTCTGTCCCCCCTGGCCATTGGACCTTACTTATTCTATGTTAATTAATGTTCCCTTTTTTTGTTTTCTTATTGTGTCTTTTATTTTTCTATTCTTTATTATGTAAAGCACTTTGAGCTACTGTTTGTATGAAAATGTGCTATATAAATAAATGTTGTTGTTGTTGTTCCAATTCACTATATTTAAACAACATACAGGGGCAAGTGGACAGAAGGACATGTCTTCAAATCTGAGATGTGTACGGGCAAGACTGAGAGTCTCTGGGACATTTCAGATTCTAGGTGATAGATTGGTACTATGTAGTGATGAGCTAACGCTGCTGAGTTTGGGGCTTTCCCAAACCTACTGATATAGACTGAAGTCAAAGGGGTAGGATGGAACTGGATGAGTTTTGAGTGAATTATTTTAAGTGTCCTTGAGAGCTAAGGGAGTGCCTGCCATCTACGTTGGATCAATTATAGTGCCACAAAAATGAGACTTGATCTGTGAGGCAGCACCAACAAAATGCACAGGCAGAAAGATTACCACAAACAAAATACAACAAATGGCCACAAATTAGCAATATGCATAAAAATATATAAACATATCATTGCACTGACTGGATCATTCCATTTTATTGATGTTGTGTTAATCAAAGCCAGCTACATGGCAAATTTCTATGAACATATTTGGCGAAGAAGGTTTCTGATGAGCAAAGCCTATTCAAGTATTAAAAAAGAGGACCCATCCAGAACTCAAATCCATCTCCCCTTCGTTGTGAAATCATCCATAATCTTAGCTGGGAGCCAGAGTCAGGACTTGAAGACTAGAGGTATGTGTTCATACTTTCTAGTTCTTGTAAGGACTCCTGCAGCAGAATTTTGAGTTAACTGAGAGTGCCATAAAGGAGGATTAGAACAGCCAGTGAATAATACATTTACTAAAAATAAAGGCATGAATTAATTTCTCAGTATCCTGCATTTTTAGAAAAAGTGTTAATTTGTAAGCATTAGAAGATGGGAAAAATGCTTTAGACAGCTTTGAAATATTGTTTTAAAAGAAATGCTAGTTTTCAAGATAGTGATGAAGATTGATTCAATAAAATTAATGGTGATTCTAATTTAGTTAAAAAGTAAGCATAATATTTTTACACTCTGCATTATTCAGCACTATGAATAGAATTTTTTGTTTTTATTTATACAGACACGGGTAGTTCTTACTCACCTTTTTCTTTACATCATCAATTTGATTAATTAAGGATACCATAGGAGAAACATCATTTGGTCTAAAAGAAAGGTTAATTGGGTGTCACTTTCCTATTGGTGAAAATTAATGTGTAACGGTTTAGTTTAGGTACTGCAAAAATGCAACTCTTTGGACTATGGGAGGAAACTGGAGCACCCGGAGGAAACCCACTCCCCACACGGGGAGAACATGCAAACTCCACGCAGGGAGGACCTGGGAAGTGAACCCGGGTCCCCTAACTGCAAGGCAGCAGCGCCACCGTGCCGCCCGCATCTATTATACATTTACTGTAATTTAACAAGACCGTAACAAACACTTCTTTGGGTCTTCATAACACTTATAAAGCATCAGTAAAGTGTTTATTCATCTCTGCAATGTGACCTGTATGAAAGAAAATGTAACTGCTTGCAAGCTACTAAGGGTTAAAAGGTGTTTTTGCTGTAACGACAGGTTATTCATACAGGCGTCTGTCATAAGAGAGGTTGCAGTATGCTGACCTAGGACAACTTCTTTATTTAGAATGCGTCCGTTAGACACTGGAAAGATGACTTTTCCTTCTTTATGGCCCTTTTCTCAATGTACACAAAATAGAAACGGTTAGCTGATTCACGCATTGTAAAATGAAATGCTTAGATAAACAAGATAAGTCAGGAGAAGAGGGATGAAGAAAATATAAAAAGCCACTGAAAAAGCAAAACTTTCATCTTCTGCCTTGCAACATGGAATCCATGTACTCATCTGTGACTGAATAAAGATTGATTGTTTAAACTTTTCCTGTCTTCCTTGGGGGTTACTTCCACACCAGCTATCTAAACTTCCCTTTGGAGTGGTCTGAGATGGCTTAAATGAGACACGTTTCTCTTTATGTTACATGTTTAGTACATGATCTGTGAATTCTTCATATTAACAAATAATTCTATCATCATGTCAACATGCCAAAAAGCACAGAGATGAATAACCGATTTACTGATGTTTTACGTGTTATGAAGACCAAAAGAAGCCTGTTAAGGTTCTGTTACATAAGAGGAAGGCAGTAATAGTTGCATTTGGGCAGTACCTAAACTGAAGTGTTACTAATAAATATTATGTTTTCAAATGATACTTATAATATAAGCATGTAAAGTGAGAATAGTAAGTGTTCCACAACCACTACGGGACACCATATTTAACTTCTAAGTCCTGTCAGCATATTTCTGCATGTCCTGAAATTGATTTGATAAATATGAACCAAACCATGCAAGGACAGGGCCTGAGAGTGCAATGTAATTTTCATGCCCATATAATATATGAATGAACAAAGATATAAAAGCTGTGCTTAATTATTATAATTACTGTGGAATTTCTTTCATCTTAGGATATTAGAATGTTGTTTAAAACACAAATTAGTGCCATTTCTGTACTGTGAATTGAAAGTGATACAATGAACTACTTACTGGTGGGGAAGCAGAAGCACAAGCACAGGAGCCTCTCACACACTCACAAACCAACAAATGGATGGAGAGTTTAACAGCAGCTGATTACTTATCTAAAGTGAAAAAGTTATTGAATCTGTCAGAAAAACAGAAAATACAGAAAGCCAGGGAAAAATCCTTGATTATAACACAACATTAACAACCAAACAATGTGTTGACTGTCACAAACATGGCCATGATTACAGACCCCAGACACTGTTCTACCTGCTAGTAAGTCCCCAGTCAATATCATTGTACTAAACATTGATTTCAACACCCACTTATGGGATTGTAATTTCAATGTTTTCATGTTCTGGTACTTCTGGGTTTCCTAAAGATGGCAGTCAACCATCAAAGCTTTCTTCCTTTCACTAACTTCTAGAAGAGAGCTGATGACAGCTTTAGGGAGTAATCTATCACCCAAACTTTGAACTCTCCTTTATATTTAGTTCACTCTCAAGTTAATTAACATTCAGAAATGTTATTGTGGAAGTTTCATTTCTGCTGAAGATTCTAGCTTGAAGGCTAAGCAGTGGAAACGTCGAACAAGAAATTTGATTTGCTTTAAAACAGGGGAATAGAGGCAGGAAAAGAGCACAAGAGACGGTCTTTGATGTGAGGAGGCCATTCAGCCCACCACGGCTCATCAGTTTGTTATTCACTTAGAGACAGTAATTGAGCCGACAAGATATGTTGCAAGATAACCGAGTTAAAGGGGTCACGTTACTGCTGTTTAATGAGGGCATAGGATCCCTCAGCGAAACTAAACCAAAATGGCTTTGGTGAGATGGTGTAAGAAGAGTATGAGGGAGAGCAGCAACATTCAGATTTGAAGCCTGGAAATTGAGACCCTAATTGAGATCATTGAGGATTTAATAAATTAGCCCAAAGCAGTTGCATAAAATGAGGAAACAAGTGAATAGACAGGCACACAGAAGGAGGAAAGAAAGTTTAGCAGCTCCAATTAAAAGAAACACAGAAAAAATAAAAAATGTAGATCATTCAGTCCTTCAGACATGTCTGATTGGTTCATAGTTGTCCCAGTATCCCAACTAGGCATTTTTTTATAAAATAACAATTCAGTAAAACGCAATTCAGAACATAAATGTGCTACATAAATAACATGTATTATTATTATTATATTAAAACACATCAATCTATTTCAAAAACCAAGGGTGGCACAGTGCTGCCTCACAGTAAGGAGACCAGGGTTCGATTTTTGTGGAGTTTGCATGTTCTCCACATGTCTGTGTAGGTTTTCTCGAGGTGCTCCTCCCACTGTCTAAAAAACAAGCAGGTGAACGACGCTAAATTGGCCGCTAGCGCGTGTTTGGTGTGTGTGTGTTCACCCTGTGATGGACTGGTACCCTGACCGAGGCGCCCTATGCTAGCTGGGGGAGGCTCCAGCCAGCCCTGCAACCCTGGTCTGGATTAAGTGGGTTACAAAATAATTTGACACAGCTTATCCAGAGTAATAATGCAGAGAAGCTGGAGCTTGTCTCAACAAGCATCAGGCACAAGGCAGAAACAATCCTTTGACATGATGCTAATCCATTGAAGGATGAAAACATAAAGACACACACATACACATGCATACTTCATCTTTTTCTTTCGGCTGTTCCCGTTAGGGATTGCCACAGTGGATCATCTTCTTCCATCTCTTTTTGTCCTCTGCCTCTTGTTCTGTTACACTCATCACCTGCATGCCCTCTCGCACCACATCCATAAATCTTCTCTTAGGCCTTGCTCTTTTCCTTTAACCTGCCAGTTCTATCCTTAGCATCCTTCTACCAATATACCCAGCATCTCTCCTCTGCACATGTCCAAACCAGCGCAATCTCACCCCTCTGACTTTGCCTCCCAACCGTCCAACTTGAGCTGACCCTCAAATGTCCTCATTTCTAATCCTGTCCGTCCTTGTCATACCCAATGCAAATCTTAGCATCTTTAACTCTGCTACCTCCAGCTCTTTCTCCTGCTTTCTGGTCAGTGCCACCGTCTCCACCCCATATAACATAGCTGGTCTCACTACCGTCCTGTACCCACGCACACATCAAGGGCTAATTTAGCTCTGCCAATCCACTTTACCTGCATATCCTTGAGTACCCTGAGGAAACCAACATGGGGAGAACATGCAGACTCCATACAGGGAGCAATCAGGACATCAATCACTGCTCTCTTTGGTGGGAGGCAGCAGCATTACCACTGTCCCACGTTGCTGCCCTATAAAAATGCATATCTTTCTCAAATCCGCATAGTGAAATTCAGGGAGTTTAAACCTGTCTTGCCAGGACTGGGTTGTAATACATGGAACCAGAACAAGTGTTAGTGAGAAAATCAAGGCACATCATGGAGGTGCTTATAATAGGTCCATTAGCTAAAGCCCAAATTGGTCTTGGATTTCGTGGCTCTTTCGCTGTCTTTTGCAAACCTCAAGTCCGCAATCTTGGTGTTATCTTTGACAGTAACCTCTCTTTTGAGAAACAGATTAATTCTGTAGTCAAGAGTTGCTTTTTCCAGCCTCGTCTATTAGGTAAGATCAAGCCTTTTTTATCTTCTAATGATCTTGAGAAAGCTACTCATGCTTTTATCTTTTCCCGCCTTAATTACTGCAACTCGCTGTATTCTGAGATTAGCAAACCCCTGATACGCAGGTTACAGTTGTCTAGAATGCTGCCGCTCGCTTCCTGGTTTGAGCAAGAAAGTATGATTGTGTTTCTCCAATATTAGCTTCTTTACACTGGCTTCCCATCAATTTTCAGAACTGATTTTAAAATTTTGTTGCTAGTTTTTAAATCTTTACATGGGCTTGCTCCTGCCTGTTTATCTGAATTGTGTGCTTTACACCAGCCATCTAGAGTGCTTAGATCTTCTGGTCAGTTGTCTCTTGTTGTCCCTCATACTAAGTGTAAAACTAAGGAGGACAGGGCTTTTGCAGCTGCTGCTTCTCGCCTGTGGAACTCTTTACCTCATTACATGCAGGAGTCGTCTACAATTGAACTGTTCAAAACGAGATTAAAGACTCATTTCTATTGACTCGCATTCCATGACCTTCAGTAATACTGATGGTTTCCTCATTGTGATTATGTAACATTACTTCTATTTATTATTTATTTTATTTATGTTCATATATTTATGTTATTTGTATGTTTTCTTTTATTCCATTATTGTAAAGCACTTTGGCCACAGCATTCCTATGTTGTTTTAAATGTGCTATATAAATAAATTGACATTGACATCAGAGCCCCCCTCACATACACACACACATGCACATGTGACTAATGTCAAAGGGCTTCACCTGCCCGTCTTTAGAAATGTGGGAGAAAAACCTTTGCAGACAGACAGCTAACATGGAAGTGAATATGCATGGTATTCAAATCCCCGGCACTGGCACCATGATGCTAGGGTAACACTTTAGTTTAGGTACTGTAATATAAGATGAGACTGCTTCTATTACCTATTTACTGTTATGTAACAAGACCATAAAAAACACTTCTTTGAATCTTCATTACATTTACAAAGCTTTATTCACCTCTGCAATGTGACCTAATCGCACAACTACACTTTGGAGTGGTCTGAGGTGGTTTAATGGAGACACATTTCTCTTGATGTTTCATCTTTAGTATAAGACCTGTGAATTCTCCATATTAACAAATCATTTTACCAGCAAGTCAATACTCCACCCAGCACAGAGATGGTTAACCCATCTACTGATGTTTTATAAATGTTATGAAGTCCAAAAGAAGCCTTTGTTAAGGTCTTGTTACATAAGGAGAAATCACTAATGGATGTATTTTTGAAGTACCTCAACTAAAGTATTACTGAAACCAGCAACAGTAAGCTCTCTGTCACCATATTACCTTCATGAATATACAGGGTAGCCAGTTGGGACCAGGGCTGCAAACAAATTAATAATTTTCAGGACAGGTGTTAGACTGTAAGGAATCCTGGTAATGTCATTGTGCTGGCACCGCCAAAGGGGCCTTCTACAGCACAACATATGAACGGTACTGTACCTTTAGGCAGACTGATCAATGGCAGCACGGTGATCCTGTGAGCTGTGAATGGCCAACTTCTACTCATTGAAATGGACAATTGGCTAATGGCAGTAATAAGTGAAGCTCAGTGTTCCACTTCACACAAAAAAAATTAATTGTGCTTTCCTACTTGCAAATTTTGTACTATTCACACATACAAAAAATTGTTTAGTTCCTTTCTGGATGTATTCCTTCTGGAATTTAATGTTTAAATAAAAATCTCTAGTAAAAGATAAAATCACTAGAAGTGTGCATATCCTCAACTAGGATAAGGCGGCCCATTGGTAACAGCCTTGGGTTCACAGGCAACTGCTTTCTATGTAGTGAGTTTTACTGTGGAGAAAATTCAGTAACATACCTGCATTTTGGGATTGTCTTCATGTGTAAAATATGCAGCATGTCACATTTTAAAACAAAATGTACTGCACTCTTCCACCATGATGTGGACGAGAGCCATAATAGGATACATTTTGCTGGTGTTGTATGGATTACATGTCTTTTGCAGCAGCAGAAAATAGCACAGTTTGAGTAAGGCTGTAGGGATCAATATTCTTTATTTTTCAATTCCCAAAAAGAAAAACTTTTAAACTTCCAAAAACTCCTAAGTTAGTTCTGCATTTTGCTATTGTGAATCGCCTGCGAAATTAATTTATGTGAAACTTTATGAACGTCTGGGGACCACTTTCCTGGCTCTAATGAAGTAAGCAATACCACACCATGGATTAGAGGGGATGCTGACATTAACTTCTCCTTCCTCCTCAGTAGCTAAGAAAAAATTCCCAAGACGGATGACTTTCCCTCTCCCTACCACCTGAGAAAACCCTGCCCCTTCCTGTGTCCAACATATAAAGCTGGCCCATTCCCAGAAGGTGGTGTCAGATGTTATACTGACTACAGCAGACAACAGACCTCCTATTTGCCTTTACTACATTTCATACTAAGACAATCCATTTTTGCTTTAAGATGTCATTGTATTAATATTACAGAGCTCTACCAGGGTGGTACCCTAATCTTTCTTTGGCTCTCTGACACGTTTACCTGCTTAGTCAACTCTTATAGCAGTTTAAGTGACTTCTGATGTTCACAAAGTGTAGGTAGAACTGGAAAATGTGTGTATCAGAGTCCAGTTCAAACCAGCATTATGTAAGTCCAAAGCAATGGACTATTATTTTATCAGTCAGTCAGTCAGTCATTATCCATCCATCCATCCATTATCCAACCCACTATATCCTAACTACAGGGTCACGGGGGTCTGCTGGAGCCAATCCCAGCCAACACAGAGCGCAAGGCAGGAACAAATCCCCGGGCAGGGCACACACACACTCACACACCAAGCACACACTAGGGGCAATTTAGGATCGCCATTGCAGCTAACCTGCATGTCTTTGGCCTGTGGGAGGAAAACCACGCAGACACAGGGAGAACATGCAAACTCCACGAAGGGAGGACCCAGGAAGAGAACCCAGGTCTCCTAACTGCGAGGCAGCAGTGCTACCACTGTGCCACCGTGCTGTCCTACTATTATTTTAGTTTATTAAAAATAAAATAAAACATTTTGAGGAATAACAAAGGGTTCTGACAAAGTCTAAGACTTCAGGATCAAATGCTACAGCCTCAAGTCACGTCCCACCAGCCACTGAACCTCTGGGCAGAGGAAAAAGATATCATTTCATTCTTGTCTTTAAAGGCATAGAGGAATGCTCTCTTTCTGATGAACTTCAATTAAGACAATAAGCATATTGTTATCAGTGGGAGAAGATATTTCACGCTGTATTATATTTCTTGGACATAAGGAAAAAAACATACAAAGAAAAGCAAAAAAGAAACCTTCAGAATTTGTTTGCTGCTTCAGAATAAGCTCTGTTTAATACAAAGGTCCATTTATTCTTTTGCCTGTTATTTATAATTTTTTGCTTTAAAGAGCCAATGATATTCAGTCTGCTGCTCTATCTGCATGCTGCCTGTGATTATTGTGGCATTTAACCCAGCCGACCTCTGGGTGGACATGAATAAAACAAAGCAGGCGCACACACAGACACATGCACGGCAAGGAGCAATGACGGCAGCAATGGAGAAGTGCGTATATTTTTAATACATAGAATTATGCTATATACAGGGGATTCAGCAAGTATTCAGTTCCCTTCACTTTCTACACACTTTATTGCAGATTTAATTTGATATGCATAAATAGGTGCATTTTCCATCAGCAAACACTTAATAACCTGTAATGACAAAGTGAAAACAAGTTTTCAGAAAGGTTTACAAATTTCTTAAAACCAGAAACTGGATTCTCTTATTTCTGTAAGTATTACGTCCCTTTGCTGTGGAACTTAAATTTGTGGCCGGTGCATCCTCTTTGCTTTAACTCTCCTTGTTTCTAGAACTTAATTGCAATCCACCTGTGGCAAACTGAATTGATTGGATATCATTTAGAAAGGCGCACACCTATGTATTAAAGATCCCACAATTCACAAATCATGTCGGAGAAAAACAAGCCATGAAGTCCAAGGAACTCTCTGCAGACCTTTGTAGTAAACATTGTGCTGATGTACAGATCAGGGGATGAAAGCATTTCTAAAGCTTTGAGTGTTCCCTGGAGCACAGTGAATTTGATAATCGTGAAATGGAAAAAGCTTGGAACAACCAGGCCTCTTCCTTGAGTTCCCTGTGCAGCCAAACTGAGTAACTGGGAGTCAAAGAGGTGATCAAGAACCCAATGATTACACAAACACAGTGTACAGTGTACAACTCTGGTCCTGGTGGGCCGCAGTGGCTGCAGGTTTTTATTCTAACCATCTTCTTAATTAGTGAGCCATTTTTAATGTAGTGTATGAGCAGAGAAGGAGCATCAGGCCCAGAACTCAACCACCCCCTGCCCTGTTTGAGAAACGTTAAAGAGTCTAATGGCTCTGGGAACAAAAGATCTTTTATATTTGTCCATATTGTAGTTCTATGATAGCAGCCTACCACTAAATAAACTCCTCTGTTTAATTATGGTGGTGTATAGTGGGTGATGTTCATTGTCCATAGTAGATAATAGCTTACATAGTGTTCTCCTTTCTGCCACTGTTACCAGAGAGTCCATTTCCATGCCAACCACAGACCCTGATCACCTGATCAGCTTGTCAATACAATCAGCATCTCTCTTCATCAAGCTACCAGCACACCACAGCATAGAAGAGATTACTGGTAACCACCGACTGATAGAACATCTGCAGGAGTTTCTTACGTATGTTAAAGGAGTCCAGCGTCCTCAGACAATACAGCCAGCTTTACCCCTTCCTGAACAGAGTCTTTGTATTCTGTGACCAGCCTGACATCCAACTGCACTCCAAGGTATTAATAGGTCTTGACCCATTCCACATCAACCCCTTCAATGGAGACAAGCCTCAGTTGCTGTCTAGACCTATGGTAGCCCCCAGCCATCTCTTTGGTTTTTATTCTATTATTGTTCTGCATAAAATATTAGGATGAAAAGGTTTCACAGTAATTGCTATTGTATACATGGGTTAAGTAACATATAAAAAAGGTCATTTTCGGGTGATCAGTTATTCCCAACAATTTTAGACAGAAGACCGGAACAGGAGCCACCATCTGCCTTGTTGTTTTTTTTTTTCTTCGCTTTCTGGTATTATACAGTAAATGGGGAGTTCTCCTGGATTTCATTTTACAAACATTTCTTTTCTCTAATTACAATAACTATGTTCACGTACCAGTTTTGATAAAACTGACCTGGTGGCTTTTCTACACTATTTTATTTTCTGCAAATAATTCTAAGAATGAACTTCATGCATAGATTTCAGGTGAGTTCAATATTTGTGAAGAGATCCACTAAAACATCATCTGTGATCACAGGTAATGGTGACAAAGACGGACCTTGCCATTGTTCCTTATCTTTAATTGAACCTTTTAAAGCCATACACGGTTACATCTTCATTGTGGGCTAAATTAGCCACATGACTATTTTATGACTTAACTTCTATGTTGGAAAGTATTAGCAAACAAAGCTGTTTCAAATTACCCAGCAGCTGTTTTCTTCTTGAAGTGCTTTGAGCAGCACCCTTGTGTTTGATATTAATACATGGACAAGTTTATTTGTGTAGCTTTCACCATTAACTCTGACAGAGAAAAAGCGCGGATGAAGGAGATCATACAATGGAAGGCTATTCTAAGTTTGCAAAAACAAGATATGAGACTTGGCTGAACGTTGGACAAAAAGCAAAATAAAAAATGATTGCATGGCCTGGAAATGGTATGGCATGGCAACTGGGAATTTTTTTTTTAATGTTCACTTTGTCTTCGTCTTCCTTTCCTCTCATAATATTATAACATCTTTAGAAGACGTCCCCTTACGTTTTTTCTCTTTTTTCTGTTTTGCTAAAGCTATACAAGTCATTGATTTTTTTAACAATCAGAAAGTAATTTCTAAAGTCAAATAATCACAAACACTAACTTTTTTATTAATCACTGTGCATTTCACTAGACTAAGTGCCCACTGTTCATGACTGCCATTGTACAGATGCTTTGACTCTTTGTTTTTAAGCAGACAATAGCTAAAAATGTAGAATTTGTTTTGTTGCCATGGTGACAGAAAATACTCTGATCAACAGGCACGGCACCTGCCGGATTAGACGCAAAGAAGACAGGCCAAAAATAAATGCATCTTCTGTAAAAGTCAGTCTAAAGGTATGAAAGCATTAAAATTAAAGCGCCCCTGCCTTTTCTACAGGGTACAGAGAAGTTCTTGCTAACATGTTATCCAGTTATATGAAAAGGGTGACTGGGGAAATCCAAGCAGCTATAGGTAAATACTTAACGTGCATCAAAGGCAAATTAATGGAAGGAATTATTAAGGGACTGTGGTGGGTTGGCACCCTGCCCAGGATTGGTTCCTGCCTTGTGCCCTTTGTTTGGCTGGGATTGGCTCCTGCAGACCCCCGTGACCCTGTATTCGGATTCAGCGGGTTCGAAAATGGATGGATGGATGAATTATTAAGGGAAAGATTAAGCAACACATGGTAAGAACAGGAGTTGTAGTCAGCATGGGTTCAGACAAAGGGGAGTTGTGTTTTATCTGAAGAATCAACAAGTGGATACGAGTGGTGCATATGATATTATTTATCTTGACTTTCAGAAAGAATTTGATAAGGTGCCACACGAGAGGTTGGGCATCAAACTAAAAGAACTGGGAGTTCAAGGTGTGTTGTGTCGATGGGTACAGAATTGGCTCAGACACAGGAAGCAGAAGGTGATGGTGTCAGGAACCTCATCCGAATTGGCTGATGTTAAGAATGGTGTCCAGCAGGGGTCAGTGCTAGGGCTTCTGCTGTCTTTAATATATATAAATGATTTAGATAAGAATATAAGTAACAAGGTGATAAAGTTTTCTGATGATGCCAAGCCAGGTGTATTGGTAGACAATCCCAAATCTGCTGAATCAATCCAGGTGGACTTAAACATCACACAGGCTTGGGTAGATTTCTGGCAGATGAAATGTAATGTCAGTAAATCTAAAGTATTACATGAGAAAAGTAAAACTGTTAGATTTTAATACACAATTGGAAATACACCATATGAGAAGGATTTAGGAGTCACAGTGAACTCATCACTATTATCTTCTGAAACCATTAAGAGGATTAACAGAATATCAGGTTCTATAGCACCCTGATATGAGGAGTACAAGTCAAAGGAGGTTCTACTCAAGCGTTATAACACACTGGTGAGGCCTCATCTGGAGTACTGGGTGCAGTTTTTCTCTCCAGTCTACAAAAAAGACATAGCAGCACAAGAAAATGTCCAGAGAAGAGCGACTAGACTGAATTCAGGGATGGGTTATGAAGAAAGATTAGAAGAGCTTTGCTTTTTCAGTTTAATCAAAAGGAGATAAAGAGAAGACATGATTGAAGTATTTAAAATTATGAAGGGAATTAGTTCAGTGCATCGAGACTGTGACTTTAAAATGAGTTCACCAAGAACACAGGGACACAGCGGGAAACTTGTTAAGGGAAAATGTTGCAAAAATGTTAGAATTTTTTTCTTGACACAGAGAACCACAGACATCTGGAATAAGTGACCAAGTAGTGTGGTAGACAGCAGGACTTTAGGGACTTTCAGAACTCGACTTGATGTTAATTTAGAAGAACTAAGTGCATAGGACCGACAAGCTTTGTTGGGACCTGAATGGTCTGTTCTCGTTTACAGTGTTCTAATGTTCTTATCTTTGATATTGTAAAAGGTTTTGGTAGTGTGGCGTAGCATCTAGTGTACCAAACATTAAATCAAAACTTTGCAGGTTGAAGTAGTTCAGTTACTGTAAGGTATGACAAGTTGGACAACCTGTCTGGGGTCAAAATATAAATAAATTTATTTAAACAATTTATTTCTTGATCTGTCATGGTGTCAAACAAATATGAAATAATTATCTACTACACGACTTACAACCTATATGACCATACGACATATGACCACTAATGTGTCTCACAGGCAAACAACGGTTTTCACCATGCCTGCTCCGTATGCCGCAACTCATTCATCTCAATCTTCGATTCAACTACCTTCAGTTACATTTGTCTTACAATTACAGGAGACAAAGGCAATTGACCTCAACAGAAAAAATGAAGGCAAGTAATCAGTATGATGGAGGAAAGAAAGCAAATGCAGTTGCATGTGACTTTAAGTTATCCCCTTGTAACTGGCGTTCACTAGATACACCGTACTGCAGTGCTCTGGCTTTGAATCGGTTAACCTCCAAAGCTTCTGCATGGTGATTCAAATTCTTCATGTAAACTGCAAAACTCCTTTATCTGTTAATGTTTATTGTTAACAGGCTGAAATGTTAAAACAGAAAACATCAAACTCTGCCAGTACAATTCATCTACTCACTTTAACACAGTGAACACTAGGAGAGGCTCACACTGATGATGTAAGATAACACAGACAAAGAAAGAACTCATTAAACTGTTAAAGGTTCTGTAAGCAACAGTAATAACAAAACAAAATTGAAAAAAATTATCTACACATTTTGCTAAGAACAATGATAAAAAGGATAAAGAACAAACAATATGACTTAAGGGATCTCTTATACAATACTATACATATTGTCAGGTTTGAATACCGTATATACTGCTTAAATTCTCCCGCAGATAAGTCGGGGCTTGATTTTACCGTATAATTTCTGGTATTTCATAATGTCGATCATATAAGTCGAATGAGGAAAACCCCACACTATTGGTCCAAGAGATTATGATAAGCTAACGCCCACCTGAGAGAGTAACCACGGAGCACACTGCTTTTTTTTTCTATTGTGCCTACATGACCACACGGTAATACCCAAACTATTCCGAAGCGACGTTTGCACTGTTTTGTGTTTTTTGTATCTCACGCCCTTATCTATAATGGAGTGTTCAATCAGTAGAAAATATGAAGTTGGTTTTAAATTAAAAGTAGTTCAAGTGGCGAAAGAAATTGGTAACTGCGCTGCTGCAACAAAATTCGATGTGTCTGAGAAACTGGTGCGATATTGAAGGAAGCAAGAAGATGTCAAAAAAGAAAAAAATAAGTGTCGTATTTTTGAACTGGCGTTTAAGTCGGGGTCTGATATTATAATCAATTTTTTGGGTTTCAAGACCTGACTTATACACAAGTATATACAGTACATATGCCTGGTCAATGTCCAGATCGACTTACAACCAGTCTATTAGAACTGAATCTGGCTCTAAGTCGATGACTACCTGTATATAATAAAAATAAGGTCTGTGTTTCCAGTCCCTGACTGATCAGTTTGGCTTTGGTGGCTAAATCAAAAAAGGAAGTGCAAGTGTGAGATGCACAAGGAGGAGTAAATGTATAGGAGGCCCGCTGAGAGAGGTGGAAAGCTTAAAACTCAATAGGAGGTGAGAAAGACGCCTCAAAAATTGTTACTGAGTCTGAGAAGCAGGATTTACTGGAAGGAGCTTGATAGAGGGAGTACCAGTGAGGAGACATTCAGACACTCCTGAATACAGAGGAAAGGTGCTGGTGGTACGTGAAGGGAAAGAGATAGCAAATATTTTTAATTTATTCTACTACCTATCTTTGACAGATAGTGTGGCTAATTATTATACTAAACTATTTTATCATTGGCTACCCAACGTGTCACATGGGTTTGTTTTAGGGAGTAAAAACACTGTTTATAGATTTACTATCAATGTTTCAAACAGTTTCAGAACTTGCCTGCTTGTTTGGAGATAATGCAGTGTAGAGCAATTGTGAGGGATATCTAGACGGCTGCATGGAGATTTTGCAAATGCACAAAAGCCAAGGAAGCTGTTGTTGCCTCATGGCCTTTTAGGGCAAGTGTAGCTGTGAGGAAAAGTTGGAGGTCCTGCTTGTAGGGCTTTAATATTTATCAACAAAAAAGATTATTGATGTCAAATATTAAAAAAAACACATAGTAACTAATCACATAAACATTCACCCCCTTCAAGTCAGGGATTAGTAGCTGTACCACCGGCAGCCATGACAACCTTGAGCCTGTACTGCAATTTCTCCCCATTTTTCTTTTCACAACTTCTCAAGATCTTTCAGGTGTCGTGGTGATCAGGAGTGAACAGCCTTTGTCAGGTCCAGCCACAAATTCTCAATTGGACAGAGTCGTTCATTTTGAATCAGCCACACCAGGATATTAACATTGTTGTTTTGAAGCCATTTCTGTTTAGCTTTAGCTTTATACTTGTTTCTTCCTCTGAGGTGTTGGTTTCTTGCAGGCTGCATCAGGATTTCCTTGTGTTTTTCTGCATTTAGCATTTTGAATATAACAAAAGTTAGATCCCTTAAAACTTTTCAGAATGCTGAGAAATGAGTTCACACTTTTGCTTTTAGTCGACTAGATCAGTGTTTCCCAACCTCGGTCCTGTGGCCCCACTGTGGCTGCAGGTTTTTGTTCCAACCTGATTCTTAATCAGTGACAACACCTGATAACACTGTCTCATTTAATTAGCTGGTATTATTTTTCTTTTATTCTACATTCAGAAAAGCAGAGCAGCATGATTTTTACATTTATAAAGCATTTAGAAATATTTCTGCTTTTGCTACAGATTTAAATGCTTAACTCTCTTTTGTTAATTTCATTATATTTTGCCCTTTCTCTGTGCAGTTTTCCCCTCCATTGTATCTTATTAATGACAATAAAAAATTAGCAGAGCAGACACGCTGGCAAGCAACACTGAATAATCAAAGGCTGCAAGTACTTTAGCGTCAGACCCACTAATTAGTAAATAATGGATTAATTAAACAATTAGAACACCAAGAAAAGTAGAATGAAAATCAAGATGAAAATATTGTTAAAAAGAAAAAAAATACAGCATGCTTGGTACATTTTAATTATATATATATATATATATATATATATATATATATATATATATATATATATATATATATATATATATATATGCTCAAAAGAATTAAAGGAACACTTTTAATGAGAGTATAGCATAAAGTCAATGAAACTTATGGGATATTAATCTGGTCAGTTAAGTAGCAGAGGGGTTGTTAATCAGTTTCAGCTGCTGTGGTGTTAATGAAATTAACAACAGATGCACTAGAGGGGCAACAATGAGATGACCCCCAAAACAGGAATGGTTTAACAGGTGGAGGCCACTGACATTTTCCCTCCTCATCTTTTCTGACTGTTTCTTCACTAGTTTTGCATTTGGCTACAGTCAGTGTCACTACTGGTAGCATGAGGCGATACCTGGACCCTACAGAGGTTGCACAGGTAGTCCAACTTCTCCAGGATGGCACATCAATACGTGTCATTGCCAGAAGGTTTGCTGTGTCTCCCTGCACAGTCTCAAGGGCATGGAGGAGATTCTAGGAGACAAGCAGTTACTCTAGGAGAGCTGGAGAGGGCCATAGAAGGTCCATAACCCATCAGCAGGACCAGTATCTGCTCTTTGGGCAAAGGAACAGGATGAGCACTGCCAAGCCCTACAAAATGACCTCCAGCAGGCCACTGGTGTGAATGTCTCTGACCAAACAACCAGAAAGACTTCATGAGGGTGACCCAAGGGCCCCATGTCCTCTAATGGGCCCTGAGCTCACTGCCCAGCAGCATGCAGCTCGATTGGCATTTGCCATAGAATACCAGAATTGGCAGATGCACCACTGGTGCCCTGTGCTTTTTACAGATGAGAGCAGGTTCACCCTGAGCACGTGACAGAAGTGAAAGGGTCAGGAGAAGCCATTGAGAACATTATGCTGCCTGTAACATCATTCAGCATGAGCAGTTTGGTGGTGAGTTAATGATTGTCTGAGGAGGCATATCCATGGAGGGTCACACAGACCGCTACAGGCTTGACAAAGGCACCTTGGCTGCCATTAGGTATCAGGATGAAATCCTTGGACCCATTGTCAGACCCTATGCTGGTACAGTGGCTCCTGGTGCACGACAATTCCTGGCCTCATGTGGTGAGAGTATGCAGGCAGTTCCTGGAGGATGAAGGAATTGATACCATTGACTGGCCACCACACTTTCCTAACCTAAATCCAATAGAACACCTCTGGGACATTATGTTTTGGTCCATCCAATGCCACCAGGTTGCACCTCAGACTGTCCAGGAGCTCAGTGATGCCCTGGTCCAGATCTGGGAGGAGATCCCCACAACACCATCTGTCATCTCATTAGAAGCATGCACCGATGTTGTCAGGCATGTATACAAGAACACAGGGGCCATACAAAGTGCTGCGTACAATTTTGAGTTGCTGCAATTAAATTTTGGCAAAATGGACTAGCCTGCCACATAATTTTTTCACTCTGATTTTTGGGGCGTCTTTGAATTCAGGGCTCTGTAGGTTGATCATTTTCATTTCCATCAAACGACGTGGCATCCTTTCGTTAGTAACACATTACCCAGACTATATCAGTATAGATATCCAGGAGGATTTCTTTTTCCCATTGAGATCTGATGTGTTTTCAAAGTGTTCCTTTAATTCTTTTGAGCAGTTTATATATATATATATATGGAACCTGTATATACTTTTTTTTTTTTTACCAAATTGGTTTTCTAATTTAATATTGTTCCCAAAACACAGAACTTGGGAAATAACACATCGCTTAATTAGCCCAGGAGTCCAATTAAAAACAGAAGCTGGTTGGAACAAAAACCTGCAACCACAGTGTGGCCCCAGGAGCGAGGTTGGGAAATACTGCACTACATTACTATAACGCACTCCTCTCTGGACTACCCAAAAAACTCACCAATCGGTTGCAACGAGTGCAGAATGCAGCTGCCAGAATCTTATCTAGGAAAAGAAAATCTGAGCACATCACCCCAGTTCTAATGTCACGACACTGGTTACCTGTGCCATTTAGAATTGACTTTAAAATACTGCTTATGGTTTACAAAGCATTCAATAATCTCACTCCATCCTATATTTCAGAATGCCTGTCACCTTACACTCCAAATCATAACCTTAGATCTTCAAATGAGTGTCTGCTTAGAATTCGAAAAGTTAAACTTAAAAGAAGTGGTGAGGCGGCCTTCTGCTGTTATGCACCTAAAATCTGGAATAGCTTACCGATAGAAGTTCGCCAGGCTAATACAGTGGAGCAATTTAAAAAACTGCTAAAAACTCATTATTTTAACATGGCTTTTTTATAGCATCATTTTACTATTAATATTTACTAAATTCTATTTGTGCATTTAGTTATCATTTTTAAATGGCCCCACAATTCTCTGATGTTCTTTTTCCAGTTTTCTGTGGTGCTGATCTATGCCACCACCACCTGATCAAAGCACTATGCTGTCCGTTCATTGATGGATTGAAGGCCAGAGGTCTACATGAGCATCATCATCAAGTTCTTCCACGTGGAGCCTGAAAACCATGAGGACTGATTGAGATCATTGATGTTAGGTAGAATGCCTAGTGGGGACTGGGTAGGTGGTCTCATGGCCTCGGAACCCCTGCAGATTTTGTTTTTTGGTTTCTCCAGCTGTCTGCGTTTTTATTTTTGTTTTTTCCGTCCTCCCTGGCCATCGGACCTTTCTTTTATTCTATGTTAATTAGCACTAGCCAAAGCCCGCCGTACCATACAGCGGTGCAAGAATTGGAACGGAAAACAGTGAGAAAGGAATTCAGAAATCAAGAAGAAATAAATACTTCTTGAAAGATTGTGAATGGGTGTTTTGGTGGTGACGACAGAGAATGAGTCGAAAGATCTAACCCTAGAAAAAGCCACGTACAACTGACCGTGGCTGAAGATTGGTTGTTAGAATTATTGTGAAGAGTAAACAGCATGTGGGTATGAGGAAGGCCACGTTTCTGAAATTCGAATACGTAAATATAATCGATAACAACCTCAAAAAGATGTTGTTGTAGAATGTCTCTAAGTAATTCCTGCAGCTTAATCCAAAAAATTCGTACTACAATATCAGGTCTGTGCTCCGGTCTTTGGGTATCCGACAGTGCATGTAGAATTTACGGCCAAGATGATTACATGTGAAAGTGATAAATAAATGAGGCTGTCCGAATTTACGTACTATGGCCATGGCATCCTGCTAGTTTTGTTGCATGTATCTTGAACTTCCTGGAAATGTGGACGGTAATATGATCATTTTGCCTACACGTACGTTGTTATTTTCAATGTTTGCTTGCAGTGCGTCTGATAGTCATTTGTTTTGTTTCACACGCTGATCTTGTTGATGTAATCTGAGATAGTTGAGATGCGCGCCCTCTGTTTTAACATACCCATCTACGATGTACTGTTGGAATCATTCGCTGCTGAAGTGCAACATACTAAATGTATTCCTCATTGCTGTACGCATAAAATTGTCATTGAGTAAGCTTTATTTGCTTGGCAGTTCTTTTATCGGGAACATGTTGTAAATCTTTGTGCCAGCCAATATCTCTGTAAGGGAATAAAAGTGGGTAAACCATAGGATCACAATTCAAATTAAGTGTGGAAATCTGTTTATAGGAGTTGCCAATGGGACAGATGCAAATGTACTTTAGAAGCTTGGCGAGAATTGCTGTGTCGGCTGCGTGTGGGGGCCGGTTTTGAAGACGAGCCGCTGGCAGCATGGGGAGGGGTTCGGAAGAGGACGAATAGGAATCGAGAAATGCCGTGTCGGCTGCGTGTAGGCGGGACCGGTTTTGAGGTGGAAGCAGGATGAACAAGAAAAGAAATATATATATATATATGAGATTGCCTAATCTTATTTTTATATTTTTCTTTTTTCTTTCTTAAATTTTGTAAGCACTTTTAGCTACATCATTTGTATGAAAACATGCTATAGAAATAAATGTTATTGTTGTTGTTGCATTTGTTTTACCCTCTTAGGCTCTTAGGAGCCTAAAGCAGAGAAGCATCCCCACAGTATGCTACTGATGATGTCAAAAAGGGATTTAATCTGATAGCCAAAGAGCTCAAGTTTGGTCACATCAGACCTGTGAATCTTCTTCCAGCTGAGGTCAGGGTCTCCCATGGGCCTTCTGGTAAACTCTAGCTGAGATGTCAAGTGTTTTTTTTTTTTTAACATTGGCTTTTACTTGACACTCTTCCATAAAGTTTTGATTGGGGGAGAGTTGTTGTCTGCACGGCCTCTCACAAATTTTATCCACTGTAGTTTGTAACTTCATCAAGAGATCTCAGAGGTCTCTTGGTGGCCTTCCTCACTTTTGGATCACTCAATTTTTTGTTTTTTTTTGATTGCCTGCTCTATGCAGATTGACAACTGATATTTGGATGTTTTTTATCTCTTAATTGTGTGGTTTCCATCACATTTTCAGTGAGATGCTTGGAGTGTCCTTTTGTCTTCATTGTGTAGGTTAGGCTGGCATATTGACTAACCACAAGTTGGACCTTCCAGACACCTACAGGAGTATTTGTACTGCAATCAATAGCATCCCTGGACAGGAGACCTCCTTTGAATTAATTCTGTGTCTTTTAAAACCAATTGGCTGCTCCAGTGATGACTTAGGGGTCAGTCAGTCATTGTCCAACCCGCTATATCCTAACACAGGGTCATGAGGGTCTGCTGGAGCCAATCCCATCCAGCACAGGTTGCTGGAGCCAATCCCATCCAGCACAGGTTGCAAGGCAGGAACAAACCCCGGCAGGGCGCCAGCCCATCGCAGTCTCATGTTAAAAGGGGTGAATGCATAAGTGATCAAATATTTTATGTTTTTTATCATGTCATGTCATTTTCTAACCAGCTTAATCCAGACCAGAGGGTATTTTGGCCCATCCCTTCTAGCGGGTGCAAGGCAGGAACAAACCATGGACAGGGTGCCAGTCCATTACTCACACACCATGACAATTCACCTAACCTGCATGTCTCTGGACATTGGTGGGGAAAGCACAGGGAGAACATTCAAACTCCATGCAGGGAGGACCCAGTACACACACCCTGTGCTCCTTACTGTGACACAGCAGCACTAACACTGTGCCACCATGTCACCCTTTCATGTTTTATATTTGTAAATAATTTAGACCACTTTGCCCAGATCTATTTTCACTTTAACATTAAATAATCTTTAACTTTTATTTGGTGTAAAAAAAGACAAATTAAATGCACTGTGATTTAATATTGTTTTATTAACATGACATATTACTTGGCTGATGCCTTTATCCAAGGCATCTTTACAACATTTGAGATATACAGTACTTGGCTACATTTCCTTTAACTTTTCCAGTTGGATCACAGGCAGGTGACATGATTTGGTCATGGTCACACAATGTCAGTCATCAGGATTTGAACCTCAATCATCAGGTTTGAAGGCCAATGAAGCCACACTGCAGTTTGAAAATGTCCAAGAGAGGCGAAAGCTTTTTTGTATGCACTCTATAGCTAAGACTACACAACACATACTGTAACCGTGCCTCAGTGGCACCAGACACAGAAACAATACCCGGAAAATGACAATGAAAATGCTGCAGGGATGTCAAGCCCCTTTAGTACTGGCCAAGGACAAGTCCATCAGTAGATTCTAAGGGCGACCAAAAACTAGGAGTGATGATAGAGTAGAGTATAGCAAGACTAACATGCAATTTTGAATTAACAGAAAAATATGGAAAAGCGTTCTTCACGACTTAAACAAAAGACTTCTGGTATTGCGTATCATATAATTAGGTTACAGAAATATACCTTGTAATTTAGGTGATGAGCAAAAAAAAAAAAAGTGGATGATTTTGATGGAATTTCATGAGTCATTTTTTTTTTGTCAAAATGGCATCAAGCCTACAATTAAAATTAAATGTAATAGTTTGTTCAGAAGCCAAACAAACTGATAGACATGCAAGTTCAGCCTTATTTGTTAACAGTCATTTAACTTTTGGAACAAAAATGTCAGTTCCATAATTAGGCCTTAAGCTAAAAAAAAGTAAAATGAAAATCTTTGCCAATATATGCTCGTTTGTAAAAGCAAAAAAGTTATGTGTTAAAGGAATACGCCACACAAAAGTTGAATTTTTTATATGCTATTTACCTCACATATTTTGTAGTGATGGCAGAGAAAAATGTTTAATCTCATGTTTTCATGTACAATGGAGAGGGAAAAAGTTTATGATATAACAGGAGCCAGTAGAGCCCAATGATGTCCAACGGCATCATTGAAAATAAATTGAAGGTAAAAGCAATTTTGTAAGCATATGTAAGACTGAATCTGCACGTTATTAATGTAAAGAACCATCGTTATCGACCTGCAGCTAAAATGTTTGAACTAATTAATTACATGGGAAAGGTGCAGCTCCCTTAAGTGACATAGAAATGGAACTGCAGTTGATCAGGGGCCAGAAGATCAGAGCCATTGGTATACACTTTCAGTGATGACCGACGAGGTGGATTGTTCCCCAATGGAGAGTCAGAATTACAGTTTGCACTGCAATGAGAAAGTTACTTAGCATTGTAACACCTACTCAAAGCATCATGATGCACCAACATTGATGGACTAAAAGCCAGAAGTCTACGTGACCATCATCATCAGGTCCTTCCATGAAAACCCTAAATACAAAGAGGACTGTTTGACTTATGTTAGGTAGATTGCTCAGAGGGTACTGGGCTATTAATTAACTATGTTAATTAATGTTGACTTATGTTTATTTTTTATTGTGTCTTCTATTTTTCTATTCATTTTGTAAAGCACTTTGAGCTACATTTTTTTGTATGAATATGTGCTATATAAATAAATGTTGATTAATTGATTGATTGATTAAGTATGCATTGTTTAGCTGTGCTCAAAATGCTGCTTTTGCTTCAGTGTATTTTCAGACTGGAAATAAAATCTCTAAGGTAAGATCCACATTTGATATTTCCATTATATGATAAATCAGCTCCTTTCCACGTTTATAGATTTTTGATAATTTTTATGAATTACTGGGTTTAAATTAATATTAATAGCTGGTGGGTAACTTATTTCAATTGCTTTTCTCCTTTCATAGTGTAATTTTGATACAATATCTTATATTAATAATTAATTTTTTGGGAGCTCAAAAAAGCCAGACAGTGCCCCAACTGTTGTGTCTAGGCTTTAGACTAGAGGGGCCTAAAGTGAAAACTTGTTTTAAAATTGTAAATATCATGAAAGTCCCAGAAAAGCACCAAAATGTCCAACATGGGGCGAGTATGTATGACTTAAGTTTGTAATTTATTTTTTGTGAGAAATCCAGAATGAATTATTAGAATATACAGTATACAGTATGTCTTTTCTGGGGTTTTCTGACCCAGCGAATCTAATTCTCTCTAATGAGTTCTGAAAAGTTGTATATTTTTAATGTCTTCCCACATTCTGTTTTGTTGACTGGTGATGTCATTTTGCAAATGTCACATTGGCTGTTGCTATAGCAAATTATCCGCAAGTCTCCTGGGGCCTCAGCATAACGCCGTGCGTAGAACTCGCATTATAACATGGCGTAAGCACAAAAGCAGATATGTGCTCAGGCACCGTGTTCTCACATGTTTAATTATTAACAATACATTTAAATGTTTTTAAATGAAGTTAAAGTTTTATCTGTATAATATAATCAACATATTTTGCTGCATCTCATCTTAAAAATGATATTGTCACCATATGTAAATACGCGCTTTATAAAGTGGCTCAGGTTGTGCAATATTATAACTGTAGTGCAAGTTTACAGTGAGGTAATTGTACTTATAAGTACAAACAGTTCTACAAGGTGCAATTTATTGACTTGGGATGAAACTGTTTCTGAACCACAAGGTCCGTACAGGAAAGACTCTGAAGCGTTTTACTGTGGCTTTGGCAGCGTGTGTTTGATGCTGTATTCCGATAATTCTCTTTCCAAACAGCTGCTGCTGTGATTCCCCACTCAGATACAGTGATATAAATACTCTGAGTGGTGCAGTGAGAGTAATATGGAAAAAGATAATCCGCTGTGGGAACCTTTAACAGGAGCAGCTGAAAGAAGAAAAGAAGGTGCAGTGAGAGTAACAACGCTAAAGCAGTTATGGTATTTGGAATAGTTTGACCATTCTGTGGACCATTATATTGTTACAGGTTAATTACAATCAGATGCCTTAAACTAATAAACAATATGCAGTTAGTTTCAGTGTATTTATAAAGCCGCCTGAGGAATCTGGATCTAAAAAAGAAAGGGAATTCACACAGGAACAGTAGCACTGCTTTGATGCTGGGTGCCGGCAGTCTGTAAAACCGAGCGCAGAACTTGCGTACGACAGGGTATGAGGTACCATGGAAATGTGCATGGCTTTACTCCAAGTTCAGATTTTATACATCACGATTTGAACGTGGAAATGTTCTTAAGCAACATTTATGTACGTACGCACCATTTATAAATGAATCCCCTGGAGTGTAAGATGTGTGACATTATCGGTGCACCCATATAAAGGTCGGCATGTGTGGCCTCTAACTACCCAAATATTGAGTAAAAATGTCAATAGGGTATTTCTTTGCTTTTCAAACTCTTTTTGGTTATCAAACAATTTTTCTTGATGTTTGGGTCTTTGATATTTGCTTAGAGTTCTGATACTGATAACAGTGCTGTATTTTGGTTACGACTTCTTCTTCTCTTTTGACCCAACGTTCCTCTTCTGATCACTATATAAAAATTCTTACTACCTCATTTTAGTCAAAACCAAATGTTTAACATTAACAATTTACAGCTTTTCCAAAACATGCTAACGATAAGCTCATATCAGAATTAGACAATAATAACAACATTTATTTTGCCACATGCGTGCGCTTGGTTGGCAGCTTAAGGGCTCTGAAGATGGTATTTACCGACCGAACCAGGTGTTGGCATAAATGTTTTCTCTCTACCTCCATCTGCAGAACAGAAAAATAATGGCCATTCCACCCTTCGGACCCCATGCCTTACTGCCTGGAACCCATATGACCAGCAGTACAGCAATCTTTGAGTCAGTTCACTATCAAACTCCAGTCTAAAAAGATGTCTACATTGTCTTTAAAAAGAGATTTTTGCCTTTTCGGTTTATTTTCATTATATGGGGTCGCAGACATGCTCCAAGTATTTTTCTTTTCTATAGCACAGGATGTAGCTCAAAGTGTTTTACAAGATGTCAAAGAAATAACTGCAAGAAAAGAAACAGAAATTAAATTAGGTGAGAATAATAATAAATCAGTGACCAAAAATAAATCAGTAAAAGCTTTCATAATGTAGATATATAATCAGGGCCGACTAAACAGCCTCGGGCTATAGGACCCCGGGCAAAGCTGAGCACTGGGGCACCTACCTACATAACCATTCACTAAGTCACAACATACATGGATTATTAGCATGGGGCCTCTATGCTCATGAGGCCCCCGGGCAACTGCCCAGCATGCCAGATGGCCGAGTATATAATTAGTGGAAAAGTAGAGTCTATATATATATATATAGTGAGCTGGAGGGCTGATCGCACCCCAAATAGAAACAGACTCCCCTGGGAAAACCACAAACCCTGAAACACTGACTACCCTCACATTGCTCCTTATCCTTGCACTATAACGGGTAATACAAGCCTCGCGCGGTACTCCACCGACTTATAAGCCTTGTGCAGCGTCTGTCAGTTTTGGAATTGATTGTTTGCTTTTATCTCTCTCTCCGCTCCTAGCGGAACTGTCATCTCTGACTTGTCATGGAGTAAGTTTAAACTCATGTGTTTGCAGTGTTTGAATAAAAATCCTTCTTGTTTCTACAACCTCCTGTGTCTCTGTGCAAATCTGTGACCCAAACGTGACAAGTGGTACCAGGAGTGGTTGCACAAATGGATGCCGCCGAAGACTTATTTCAGAGGTCTAAAACTTATGCACTTAAAGACTGGAAACTAAACATGGATGACCCAATCCGTGCGCAAATTCAAGATTTGATACATAAAGTGCACTGGTGGTTTGAAGGAGACGTGATGGAAACAGTTGTCGTGAATATATTACTGGCCGGCATACCTGCAGTTCTTCAAGATGAATTTCTACGTCATGATATTAACTCATTAATGATTATGTCCAGACGATTAGAGGGTTCACAGTCCACTTGGAGAAAGAACGGTGTATTTCGTGCTGCTTCGCAACCTGTGAACGAACGTCCAGGACATTCTCGTCTCTTCGATCGACAAGCTGCAGGACCTGAAAATTGAATGGGGTCAGGTAGGATCCCGGGAAATCCAGTCGTAGATGAGACGCCTGTTTCTGGGGAGACAGCGGCAACAGTAGGCCGAGGAAACCGTGGACACTAGAGAGCACGTTGACGTGGACGTCGCAGAGGATATTTCGGAAGCGTAGCTGACCGTACATGTTTCCAGTGTGATCAACTCGGCCATTTGGCAAGAGAATGTCGCTTGTCTCCAGCTCATTCAATGGAGATTGGACTGGCCGAGGTTTGTTGCTCAACTATTACATATCCATCGGATGGAAAAGATGGCTTGTTGATCCCGGTGAAATTGGGGGGTAGAGAGATCTCAGCATTGTTAGACTCGGGAAGTGACCTTTGTATTGTGAGACGAGACTGTCTTAATAAACAATGCCTTAGAGACTGTGAGACTGTAAAAATACGCTGTGTACATGGTGATGTTAAAGATTATCAGACTTTACTTCTTCCTTTAACTTATAGGGGTCGCCACTTTAAGGTTTGGTCTGCTGTTTCAGACTTGTGCCCTTGGCCATTACTCATAGGAGAGAGAAATGCCCTTTTTCCAAAACTGATTGATAAATGTAAGGGACCAGTAGTCCAGTCCACGGGCGAGTTGCTCATAATGATCCCACAACCTGCAACACTGTCCTACCTTTTGTTTTGTACGTGGTGGATGTGGTACATGAGGAATGGATAGGAAACGAGAGAGCAGCTCAAGGTCCAAGCTTTGCAGATCGACTAATTTCATTGCAAGACAGAATTTCTATGCTTTCCTCTATTGCTTTGGAACACCACAACGAGAACAGGAAACTCAGAAGCGTCTTTACGATAGGCGCAGTAAGCTCCGTGAGTTCAAACCTGGCGATCATGTTTTGGTACTGGTTCCCTCGGATCCACACAAATTCTTATCTAAATGGCAGGGCCCGCCATTATTGAGGAGCGTATGAGTCCGGTAAATTACAAGGTTAGAATACCAGGCCGACGCAAACTATTCCAGATTTTACACATTAACCTCTTGAAGGAATGGCACGACCGACAAGAGGTTAACACTTCCTTGGCTGCTGTTTCTCAGTCCGATGTTACCATTGGTAACGATCTTACTGACACGCAAAAGACAGAACTGTTATCTTTGATAGAACGGAACACTGATGTCTTTTCAGATTTACCAGGCAAGACTAACATTACAAAACATAAAATTACCACTGAACCTGATGTTCGCGTACAGATGCGGCCGTTCTGGATACCGGAAGCGCGAAATATTGTCTTGAAGAGGTAAAAAAGATGCTGACACTAGGTGTAATTCGTGAATGTAGAAGTGACTGGTGCAGCCCAGTCATATTAGTCCAAAAGCAAGAC